>NC_056751.1:688191058-688491058 GCF_019279795.1 Protopterus annectens
AAAAGCATTCTTGTGTTTGGGAGTGGAGGTGTTTGAGTGCTGGGGTGGCATATATGATTGTGGTGTCATCTGCGTATTGAATTATTGTGGCTTTTGGCATGGAGGATGAGAACTGATTGGTGAATAGAGTGAAGAGTAATGGACCTAGGATGGAGCCTTGTGGGACTCCTAGGGATACTGGTAGTAGAGAGGATATTTGGTTCTGCCATTTTACAGCTTGTTGATGACCTGATAGATGGTTCTCAAACCATTTGAAGGAGGAGAAGGAGGAGAAACTGAGTTTTAGCGTAGATAGAATATGGAGAAGTTTGTTATGATCCACCATATCAAACGCTTTAGATACGTCTAAGAATATGGCAGAGACTACTTGGCCATTATTTATATACTGATTAATGCTGCTAGTGCGATGGTGGTACTGTGAAAGGGTCTAAAGCCATGTTGGTTTTTGGATAGCAAATTGTTTTTTTGAAGGTAGTCCACAAGTTGTGTGTGTATGACCCGTTCTAAGATTTTTGATAAAGGTGATAAAATAGCAATAGGATGGTAGTTGTTGAATTCAAAGGAGTTACCTCCTTTGTGTAATGGCATAATATAGGACGTTTTCCATATGTGTGGTACTTTGCACTCGGAGATGGACCTATTGTTGAGGATTGAAGCAAGATTGGCTATAGCAGGTGCAGCTATTTGGAGGTATTCAGAGGGTAGGTTGTCAGCAGCCAGAGTGGTGGGTTTGAGCTTTTGGAGAAGTTTTTGAATGGTTTTGGTTGATACTGGCTGAAAGGTAAAGTGGGATGTATTAGTTTGTTGTTCAAGTGGGTCTGTTGTAGTTGGTGTGTTTGTTAAGGGGGGGTGGTAATCATTTGGTTATTAGCTAGGGCTTGGATTGTTTCAGTAAAATATTTATTAAACTGGGTGGGGATGTTATCATGGTAGTTCTGAGGTGTGGGTGAGGGTGGTGTTTTTCCAGGTTGCAATACAGAATTGATTGCAGCCCAGAACTTTTGAGGGTTGTTTACATGTTTTTGTTGTAAGTTTTGGTAATAGCTGACTGTCCATTTTGATGTGTTTTTGGCCTTAAGTATGTTAGTTTGTCTAGTTGGGTTTTGGGTTTTTGAAAATTGGTTCCATGCGTTATTCCTTTCTAAGAGAATAGTTTTGGTGGGTTTAGTAAGCCAGGGTGCATATTTGGTTTTTATTCTTGTGGTTGTAGATGGAGTATGGTGGTTAAGAATTTGTATGAAGGTTGTATTAAAGTACATTACTGCTTCTTCTAGAGGTAATTGATTAAGAAGGGTCCATTTGCAACATCTTAGGTCATTGATGAAGTTATTAGGGTTATAAAGTTATTTTTATTTCTGACTTCTCTTAGAGTTACATGGCTTATTTGGGGAGACTTGGCTCTTAGCGGATATGTTGGTTGGTGGTCACTGAGAATGTCTGGTAGACATCCAGTTAGGGATGCAAGGGATGGGTGGAGTATCCAGTCCATTATGGACTGGCGTTTGGCTCTTTTGTCATTCCTGGTGGTGGTAGTGATAACCTGGGTAAAGCCATGGAGGTTATTTATTTATTTATTCCAGTTTGGTGACCGGGGAGGTCCACTGGACTTGAGAGTCCATTTTCAGTGGAGGCCCGGGGAGAAAAGCCCCAGATAACAAGTTACAAATAATGTTTACATTGTTAAGCTGTGAAGATTCGCATAACAAGTTACATAACATGTACTGGTAGGCAAAACTTAAACTCACCACGACTGTTATCAGTAAAAGAAAAAAGACTTTATTTTAACAAAGGTAAGCGCTTTCGCGTATCTCCTGATACGCTTCTTCAGACCATGTATACAGTGAATGAAGTTTCAGAGAATATATAGTGAAGATACATTCAAATTATTCAATTAATTTAACAATAAAACAATCAACCCTTAAAAGGGAAACGCTTCAAGCAACATGACTATGCATGCTAAAAGCTTCATCTGAGCAAAACAGTAGGTAGTGCAGAACTTTTTCTATTTATAACAAATTTTATAATTTAAAATTTAAATAAAAACATTAATAAAAGTATGTAAGAAATCTCACTGCTTCAAATTAAGGCATATGAAAACTCATATAAAATATGCCTGTGAAATCTTAATGCACGTTAATATACAAACTAAACAGTGCAAAATTCTACAGAATTCATTGGTTAAAGTCCCTGGATAAAAAACTTAAATATTTATGCATAATATTCAAACTCTTCCTTCTGTGGACAGGAATCAGGAAATTTTAATATGTCATCTGTTAGATTTAGTTTTAAATAATAATGTATTCTCATTTGAAGGCAACCTATACTTACAAGTATCTGGGGTAGCCATGGGCACCCCTTGTGCGAATACGTACGCAAACCTAGTCTTATATCACTGGGAAAGGGAATATGTTTTTACAAGTATTTATTTTAGCAAAGTTTTAATCTATAAACGTTTTGTAGATGACATTTTAATTGTTTGGGATGGTTCCACAGAAGAATTCTATTTATTTAAAAATTATCTTGAAAGCACAACAAATTTTCTCAAATTTACAGCAGTAACTTCTTTTGACTCGGTATGTTTTTTAGATGTCTCTCTAGATATTAGAGATGGTACACTAACTTCAACATTGTATAGAAAATTATGTTGGAGAAACACAATTTTACGTTATGATAGCATGCACCCACGTCATGTTTTCAGTGGGATAGTTAAAAGTCAGTTTATTAGACTCTCTAAGATTTGTAAAGACAACATGGATCTATTAATAGAGGCTGACAAAATGGAAAAAATATTTTTAGATAGAGGCTATGATCAAGAGTTAGTAAAGAATATCAGAAGGCAAGTTTTAGATAGAGCAGAAACACCTAGAACTGCAACTAGATACAAACACTCATTTTTTCCTCCTCATGCAAATGAAAATAAAAAAGCACAGATTTGAGGGTGAGCTTTGTGACTACTTACACCAATGATAGTGTAAATATTAAGAAAATTATTGCCAATAACTGGAAAGTTTTATTAATAGATGACCATACTTTGAATTTAGTAGGTAAGAACCCTCACTTTATCTATAGAAACAACAAGAATTTAAAAAGACTTTTATGTGATAAGGCAAATAATGGAAGACTTGATATAGTACATTTAAGGAATAATTTTTGTACGTTTCCTTGTAACCATTGCAATTATTGTAAGTATCTAACTAAAAAACAAGAATTCATACATCCAGATCTTTCCTATACATTTGTACCTAGATTCCAGGCTACCTGTGATACCACAGGCATAATATATCTGGCCACCTGTGAACAATGTTCAGTGTTCTACGTAGGCCTGACAAAGAGGAAGTTGAAAAATCGCATTTATAACCATCAATATGACATCAAAAATAAAAATGAGCTTAATGCTCTAGCAAAGCATATCCAACTTTTCCCTGGCCATACCTTTGTGTTTAGAGTATTACAAATAGTTGAACCGAACATTAGAGGTGGTGATTATATGAATTTATTAGAGTTGAAGGAACTGAAATGGATCCTTAGGTTAAAAGGTCACTATCCCCCTGGACTCAATGCTTATGTCTCATTAAGATCTTTTTTGAATACACACAGATGAATAGTTGTATATTTATTTATCCATATTTACTTATTTATCTATACATATATTTCTATTTATTTAATCATTCATCTGATTGTTATATATATTTATACATATTTATAACATGGAACCTGATTTTAAACTGATTTTAGCATGGATTTACAGTATTACATTTTTCTTGCAGAAAAAGCCCTATAATTAGAAAATGTTTTATAAATTCTATACATATACATTACTTTGTTTCTATAAATAGCAATATAGTTTAAAAGTAAATAAGAAGATTGTTCATAGAATAGTTTGAATATTATGCATAAATATTTAAGTTTTTTATCCAGGGACTTTAACCAATGAATTCTGTAGAATTTTGCACTGTTTAGTTTGTATATTAACGTGCATTAAGATTTCACAGGCATATTTTATATGAGTTTTCATATGCCTTAATTTGAAGCAGTGAGATTTCTTACATACTTTTATTAATGTTTTTATTTAAATTTTAAATTATAAAATTTGTTATAAATAGAAAAAGTTCTGCACTACCTACTGTTTTGCTCAGATGAAGCTTTTAGCATGCATAGTCATGTTGCTTGAAGCGTTTCCCTTTTAAGGGTTGATTGTTTTATTGTTAAATTAATTGAATAATTTGAATGTATCTTCACTATATATTCTCTGAAACTTCATTCACTGTATACATGGTCTGAAGAAGCGTATCAGGAGATATGCGAAAGCGCTTACCTTTGTTAAAATAAAGTCTTTTTTCTTTTACTGATAACAGTCGTGGTGAGTTTAAGTTTTGCCTACCAGTACTTTGCATAGTTTTTAACTGAAAACTCTTCAGTAGCTGTGGTTCGTCTTTTTGTTCCAAGTTACATAACATATAGAATTTTTTTTTCACATTCCTAAGTTACTTATCAGATAACAAGTTAAAAAATAATGTTTACATTGTTAAGCTGTGAAGGTTCGCATAACAAGTACATAACATATAGAATTTTTTACATTCCTAAGTTACTTATCAAGTTGAAATAACAAAAGAACGATTCTTTTACATTGCATACAGTATATAGTTGTGAAAAAGTTTTATAGCAGGAAGGGTGGTAGCTAGAGAAGGAATCCAGTACTAAGTAGTTGAGAAGATTACAAGTAGTTATGAAGGAGAGGAAGAGAGACATAAGAGTGAGCGGCTGGGAGGAGATTGGTTTTAACTTATAGTAAGAATATAAGAGAGAGGTTTGAAGGGAAAGGAGGATAGCCAGGAAAGACGGAAGGGGGGAGGTTGGGAGGTATGGTGTGTGGAGTGCAGTTACATTTTCTGTGAAGAAGAAGGTAGGAGTGTAATAGTCTTTTGAAGGTGTTTAGTTTGTCACAAGCTCTCAGAGTGGAGGGCAGGGCATTCCATTTTTTAGCTAGGGTGAAGGAGAGTAGAAGCTGACCAGCAGGACGCTTTGGTTTGTTGATGGAGATGAGGTTTTGGTGAGTGGATCTAAGGGGTCTTGGGGGGCTGTAAGGTTGGAGGATATTAGATAATGCAGGGCATCTGGTGGGTTGATATAGTAATTTGTGGGCTGAGACTAATTGGAGGAAGTCTAGTTGATTGGGGAGTTCTAGCCAGTTTATAGTTAGTAGGGAGGAGCAGTGGTGGGAGGAGGCTTTTGCCTTAGTGACAAATCTGGAGATTTTGTTGTAGCATACTTCTAGTCTGGAGGTAAGGGTGGAGCATAGATTAGTAAGTAGAGGAGCACCATAAAGAAGGGATGGGAGAAGGTAAGTTGTGGCGAGGGTCAGTCTAGTAGAGGGAGAGAGGAAGTGATTATTACTGTAGAGTAGGCTGAGTTTTATGTGGGTTTTCTTGATGTTGAGCTGGATATGGATATTGAATTTTAGGTTTTCGTCAATAGTGACTCCCAAGAGTTTGGTGGAGGGAACAATATTAATGACAGAGTTGTTGAGGCTGGTAATTTGGAATGAGTTTTTTGTCAATGTGGGTGGATTTTGAGGGGGAAAATAGGAGGATTTTAGTTTTGTTGGCGTTTAGTGAGAGGTGGTTTTGGTGCATCCATTTTTCAGTGGTTGAGAAGGCAGATTGAGTTAGAGTCTTGAGTTCAGTTTGGTTGGAGGCATAGCAGATGAGAGTGGAGTCATCTGCATATCGGACAATTTTGGTGAAGGGAATGGCTTTGTGGAAATCAGTAATAAAGATGTTGAATAGCAGAGGGCCAAGAATGGAACCTTGGGGAACTCCTGTGGGTGTTGGAAGGAATGTGGAAGAGGATTTGCCCCATTTCACAGCTTGGGACCTGTTAGAAAGATAACTGGAGAACCAGGAAAAAGTTTTAGGCGAGATGTTAAGATTAGATAGATGGTTAAGTAGATGGGTGTGTGAGATGGTATTAAAGGCTTTAGAAAGGTCTAATAGAACAGATGAAACTAAGTTACCAGAATCTCGGGCCGAATTGATAGAGTGTAAAAAGGAGAGAAGGGCTGTGTTGGCATTGTGTCCTGGGCAGAAGCCATGTTGGGTAGGAGAGAGCAGTTGATGTTCGGTTAGGAATGGCAAGAGCTGTATGTGAATGCATTTTTCGAGAAGTTTGGAGAGAGGATGGCTATAGGGCAGAAGTTGGAGAAGTTACAGTTTTTGCCACCTTTGTGGAGAGGGAGAATAAAATCAGAACGCCATAGTTTTGGCACATATGACTCAAGAAGTGATCTATTGATCAAGATGCTGATAGGAAGAGCAACACTGTCAGAGGCAATTTTTAAGAAGGAGGAGGGAATGTTGTCAGGAGCATTGGTGCAAGGTTTAAGTTTGTAGAGAAATTTCTTTATGAGGTTGGTGGATACTGGTTTAAGTTCGAAAATATGGGGAGTGGGAGGAGGTGGGGTGGGAGCTTGGGAGGAGGTTGGTGGGGGGATGTTATTTGGGAAGGTTTTGGTTAACTCAGCAATGGAGGAGGTGAAGAAGGTATTGAATAGTTCAGCAATTTCCAGGTCAGATTTGCTGGTGTCGGGACAAGGGTTTTTTGTGGTACCAGGCTTGAGGAGGGTGTTTATAGAGTTCCAAAATTGTTTGGGGTTTTTTGTATGTTTTATTTGTAGGTGGTTGTAGTAGGATTTTTTATCTTTAATGACTTGTTTTTTGGCTAGGTTTCGGAGCTGTTTGTATTTTAGTAGCAGTTCTGGCTGTTTGTGGTGGAGATAGATTTTTCAAAGATTTGTCTCTTTGTTGCATAATTTTCTTGGTAGATTTTGTAAGCCAGGGTGCTATTTTGGCTTTAATCCTTTTGGTTCGTGTTGGAGCTAGGGAGTTTAGGATAGAAAGGAATGTAGATTTGAAGAATTCTACACCTTTGTCAAGAGGCAGTGTTTTTAGAGGGTTCCAATTAATGAGCTTAAGGGAGGTAGAGAAGGTGGAGGGTTGATGTGGGTGAGTGGAGTTTGGCTAGAACAGTTCAGCCAGTCTATGTTAAAGTCACCAAGCAGGATATTATCTTGGGGTAGAGAGGTAGATATATATTCAAGCAGGTTTTCTAAGGTAGTGATATTATTTCCTGGGGGATGTAGCAACCGATGATATTAATATGTTTGTTTGGGTTCAGTTGAAATTTGGCAAGAATAAGTTCTGCATTATTGAATTCTGGTAGGGTAATATCAGGTTGTTTGAGGATGAGGTGATCTTTGAACATTATGGCTACCCCCACCCCTTTTTGCCTACTCTGTCTGTGTGAATGATATTATATCCTGGGGCTGTAATTTCGTTATTGTGGATTTCTGGTTTTAGCCAGATTTCAGTTAATAGGACAATGTCAGGTTTGTATAGGGATAATAGGGCATGAAGGTCATGGCTTTTGTTAAGGATACTCCTCGTGTTTATATTAAGAAAGAGGAGAGAGGATTTTGGTCTGTGGAATAAGGGATTATGTTGATTGGTGTTTGGGATGTTTGTTGTGTGTGGTCCTGGGTAGGGATGAATGTCCCCACAACATGTATGTTGTTGGATTAGATATGAGAGGAGTTTGTTAAGTTTGATAGCTATTTTAATTTGCTGTAGTGAGGTATGGGAATTATTAATGGGTAGTCTGTGTGGGACGTTTGAAACAGGTATGGTGCTAGTTGAATGTTACTTGGGGCTAAGTAATAGTATCGAGTAGTGGATTGTTTGGGGTAATTAGGTTGTGGGATAGTTGGACATGATAGTGTATTAAGGTTACTAATGAAATAAGAATAGCAACAGAGATTGTATAGAGGACACATGTTGGAGTGATGTGAAAGGGTGTGCGTTGTTATTTGTAGTTAGTGAGTTGATAGAGTGGGTGGGGTAATATTCGTTATGTGATAAGTTTAGTATTACCTTAGGTTAATTGCTTGTTAAGGGAGATGGATTAATTAGTTTGGTGCAAGGAACTGTGAGGTAATGGAGGGGAGCATGGGTATAAATTAAATTGATGTGGGGGTGGGTGGGAATGGGGATAGGGAAGGGGAGCGGAGAGAGCCCAAGCGTAGAGAGGGCGAATGGAGCAGGTCTGTCCCAGCTTATTGAGGCAAGGGTTTAAGAAACAATCAGTAACAGCACTATTCTTTGTGTTGCTGGGACCGTTTATTACACATTTAGTTTGGTAGAATTTGTAGTCGGGTCTGGAATCCACTCATTTGCTAGGGGTAATAATGGCTATGTGAAAATAAAAGCTGTAACCTTTGTTTTCCAGCTCGTATTCCCAGCTAGGTATTTGGCTTTTGGCTTTGGACAGTGGGAGCTTATTATTTACAGGAGTAGACTGCCCTCTGGTGGCCAAAAGAGAGAAGCAACACCACTAGTTGGGTTAATTCGCCCCAAGTGTATGAGCAAGAAAACGGCCGGGAATACTGCCTGTCCGTGCATGTGTGCAGCCAGAAAGTGTTACAAAGAGGAGAAATAAATAGTAAAACCATAGGCCATCACCTACACTATGCTTCTTTGGATTTTATGTCTTGTAGCCTGCAGGGAGGGAGACGCTGATATCCAGTAGTAGTAGGTGTCCAAGACGCTGGGTTAGAGTGGACAAGGAATAGGCTGCCCTTTTTTGCAAGCAGGTGTTTAGGCTGCAAAAGATGAAAAAAAATTAGTAAAAACCACTGGTAGGGTAATTAGGAAGACAGGAGAAGAGCTGGGTGCAGGCAAGATTTGAGTGTGGATGAGAGTAAGCTGGGAGATTAGAGAAGATAAGTGAGCAGGATTGTAAAAAACAGATAAAACCACCACCAAGCAGTAGGCTAGCAGTATGGAAAATAACTAATATGAGGAGAACAATAGGATGGATATGGAGAATGGAGGGAATAGAATCAGAGCAAATGGGCAAGGCTAGACCGTGTGCAAAACTGTAGCCGCAACAACCATTACTACCACAACAGTATTACCAGAATACAGCGTATATGCTTCTTATATACATTACATGCACTAAATAACTCTGAAGGAGATTTAGATTCCAAACAGTAAACAAATGACTATGCAATGCACCTGATATCAGCATATGAAAGTAGATACCATCCACACAATATATGGTCAAAGCAACAGGCAATAAACTGACATCAGTGTCCAAGATTTACTATCCGTACAGTGATTAAGCTAACAGTAAAATGTTTTTAGCTAGTACTTGCAGTGATACGAGCAACACAAGTGTAATTCAGCAGTTCATTACATGTAGACCAAAGTAGTCCAATATACATCAGTGCATTAAACCTACAGCAAAGCGATAATTTGGAAGCACTTACTGGCAAGCACACGCCGCATGGGACCGAGGAGATGTCCATGTTGAGGAAAGGAGATTTAAAAATGGTGCCACAGTATTGGGCATCTACTTATAGTTTCTCGTTAGGTAAGGATTGGGGTAGGGAGCAGCATGTGTGCTGAGTGGGGTAGAATAGCCACTCCTAGAGCGGGGCTAGCCCAGCTTAATCGAATATGAAGGTGCAGGAACTGTGCCAAATGATGCACTGAGTCATTGCAGCATCAAGGTAGTCCAAAAAGCCTGTTGTCTGATGGGGTGAGGTGTGTTAGGTGCATAAGGAAGCTTCTTACTTCCTACAATATGATGGCCTGTGAGCACAGCTCTCAGCTATTCCTTCTGTGCCATGAATATGGAGATGTGACAAAGCCTGTTGGAGACATGGCTGGATAACTATGATGGGGATGGGAGATCAAAAAGAAGATTAAAAATGGTAACTGAAGGATTTTTAGCTTTAGGGATGAGTGTAAGTACCTGTACAGCTGTATTTCTGTTCTGTGTATAACAACAGACGCAGCCAGTAAAATTTGTGCTTTTTCCTCAAAAGATGCAGATGTATGTAAAATGCGTGTATGTAAAGTGCGTGTGATTTAGAGCTAATGTACTGTATGTTGGTATCTGAAGTTTTAGAAGGTAGTTCTGTGTTACCTAGTTGCAGTCCTTATTGTTGAAACGCAAGTTGCAATTCTTTATTACATGAGGCCTGTGCAGCCAAGTTCTTGCATTATCTGCATTGTGACTTATATACTTTCCACTGCATGCTGTTCTTTTCACTTTAGCTGCGGAATGATGACTGCATTTTGTTTCCCTTCCCTATGAAAGTAGAATTTCCAGTAGTGAAGCTGTAGAAAGGGAAAGTGTAGTTCATGTCATCATTTTAGTCACTGGGGTGTTTGCATTTGTAAGCATATCACAGGTGCATGTCTGTTTTTCCCTGTTATTCAGTAAACTACTGCTTGGAAAACTTACAAGAAATCACCTGGGTCTGCACATCTTGAGAGGTAAGCAGCATGGTAGCTCTGTGGAGAGGTTTCTGCTGCACAGATGTACAGTTTAAGGTTCGCTCCTGACTCATGGTCACTGTCTGTGTGGAGTTTGCATCACTGGCTTTCTCTGGGTACTCTGGCTTCCTCCAAAAATCAAGATGGGTGATTGGCTATACTTTTCTGCCTCACAGTTCTGCATTCTACAATTCATTCTTCACTTCTGGTTACTGTATGTGTGGAGTTTGCATGTTCTCCCTGTGTCTGCATTGGTTTTCTCTGGTTACACTGGTTTTGTCAGCTAAACTAAACTGTCCATTTATTTGAACATGGTACTACTGTTGTCTATCTGGCCCACATTCTAGTTAAAAAGGTTCTGTAGATCAGTTCACTGACCTGATTAGCAAATGTTCAAATAAAAATAAATAAAACAGTTGTGACTTCTGCTCTATCTGACTTTGTTTCATTTTGCTTTTGCTAGGAAACTCTGCTGTATGGTGCTACAGTGATGATCCGGGAGCCAGTTGGTGTAGTAGGTATTGCCTGCCCTGATGAAAACCCACTTTTGAGCTTTGTAAGCCTGTTTGCTCCAGCTATAGTGAGAGGAAATGTGGTAATCATGATTCCCAGTGAGAAATACCCGCTACCAGCACTCGATTTTTATCAGGTTAGTGTCTGTTTGTTTGAGATTGCACACATATATGCCTGCTAGGTTTTTATATATATATATATATATATATATATATATATATATATATATATATATATATATAAAGAGAGAGAGATATGTGTGTGTGTGTGTGTGTGTGAAGAGTGTCACAAAAGTCTGAATAGTAAACATGGTTTTCTTTAAAGAACATCTTTTGCACAAGATTGTTCCTTCCTCCTTCCCTTTGCAAAGCCAATGCTAACACAGTAAGGATCCTTGGAGTGCGGCTTTGTATGTGGGCAACACCTGGCACTTTGATGACATTTTAAGTGGTCAGAAATAGAGCTTCAGGTAGTACATTTTGAACTGTACGAAGGCAGCTCATCTGAGAATGTTTGCTGTCCTTGATGCTGCAGTCATAATACTGTGGTCTCCTAGAAAATAACCATGTGAAGTTCTATCTCGCCGTTTATTCTTACAAATGGGTTCAGACCGATCCTTGGCTCCGAGTCGGCCAACTACAAAAGCTCGAGGTCTAAAGCCAGCTTGAGGCCAGATCGCTATTCCATGATGCACTACAAACCTCCCTCAGATCTAGTTTGCTGCTGCAGCTGATAGGAGGCTTCAGCTTCACTCGGGCCAGTATAATTGTTTTTCTTGCTTCTATTAGAGCAATATCTTAGCATATTGATAAACCTTTTTGTTTGTTATAGTTTTCTTTAGTTCCTGAGAGTCTAAGAGTTGTATTTAGTCAGCCGGTAGGCTTAAATTTTATTTTGTAATATAGAGCGAGTTACTCTTGGGCCTTGTAGCCTATTTTCCTTTGAGCATTTCCTGTCCCGTAGGTTATTAAAAATTTTGAATAATTGCTAGTTTAATTACAGTCTACAGTTGCTATAAGACCATCTTTAGTAGTTTAGTGTGTGTGTGTGTGTGTGTGTGTGTGTGTGTGTGTGTGTATGTTTATAGTTAATCTAACTTTTTTGCTGTTGTTAAAAATAGCTTTATCTTGTTTTTTGGTCAGATAACTGCAAACTGTCTAAGTATATCAGTTCCAGAGAAAGAAAAGGCAAAATCTGGGTTTAAAAAGTGCCCGAAATGCGGGGCAGAAAATGTCAATTAAGGATGGGCATGCAGACTGTGTTTATTGCCTAGGTGGAGTCCATCTTCAAAAGAATTGTGCCATTTGCCACTCATTCAGTTCCAGGGTACTGATGGAGAGAAAAAGAAAACTTCTAGATAGAGGATTGCATAAATCCTCCTTTCAAGAGGACTTGGAGAAACATTCATAACCTCTAAGTTCCAAGGAAAGTTCACCGACACGCAAGTCAAAATCTAGTAAGTCAACTGCCTCGGTTCCAAGGTTCTCAGAACCAATGGCTATTTTGAGTAGGAACCGGTCCCCTGTATTGGAGCCGGTATCTCCAACTTTAAAATCGCCGATCCTTCAGTCGCTGGCTTCCTCAACTCACTCATCTTGGGCCTCTAGTAGGCTTTCTGATTTAGACGTGGATCGCGTCGTGAAGAGGCCTCTTCAGTTATCGGCCTTTGGTAAAATTTTATCAGCTCAGACACCTGGTGCTTCGGAGCCAATGCAACCCCTTCTACCTTCTACGATTCCTCTTCCGATTCCCTTCGAGGTTTCGGAGCCGGAGTGCTTGGAGCCAGTGGTTGTGGAGCCTGTGGGACCGACACCTGCTGCAGAATCTCCGACTCCTACTGCCGTGTTACCTTTGGTTTCGACTGGTTCTCGTAGCCAATGCTCTCTGGTTGAGTCCGGGGAGGATAGTCAGATCGACTTGTCAGTTCCGACTTTACCTCTCGGGGCATCGGCTCGGGTGAGCTCGGTTCCGACCCTTGGGCTCGGAGCTTCCGGCTTCGGCATCGAGGGGATCCGTGTTGTCTTCGGAACTGGAGATTGCCTTGGGTCAGGACCAGGCTGCCTTCGCTATGAGGAGGGTGTTGTCGGTGCCAACAACCACATCATTGGTTCCAGTAGCTCCTCCCCCTAAAGTACCGATCTCTGCCTCTTCTACACACTCTCCACTTAAGCGTAGAGATCCTGAGCCTCAAGACACCCCATTGGGTGAACCCTGCTCTTCCGAAAACTCTCCAGAAGCTCTCACTGAAGAGGTGCCCAGAAAGTGGACTTGCAAGAGGAAGCATCTTGACTCTCCCCAACAGTCACTCACTTCTGACAAGGACTTGGATGAGTCAGAAGGGTCCCCACGGTCTCCCTCTGAGGATATCTCCTTTGCAAATAGCCTGGAGATCCTAAAACAGAGGGTCGGCTGGAAGCCCCTTAACCCTTCTGAGGATGAGTCTGTACTCCTGAAGGCTTTTGAATCTCAGCCTTCCACCTCTTGGGTGTCTCCGCCCCTTGATGAGCTAGTTGGATTGCTCACTCACAGGGCTTGGGAGGCTCCAGACACAACAGAACCTGTTCCTCGGAGGCCAAGTAAGTTTATTATTTGCCCTCTAGAAAAGAACTTCTTATCCAAAGACGTGCCTGTTGATGCCATAGTGGTGGCAGCAGCCACAAAGAAGGAACTTTCGGAGACTTCTACTAATGTACGTCCTCCTAATAGGTTCATAGGTTCATACTAGGCTATCTGCCCTAGGGCATTTATAAGCCTAGCCAGAGTGTGTTTGGCTTTCGCCACCCATTTTAAATTAATTTTGCTATACCCTTTTTCGAGGTTAGTATACTGTGCCTCTGTCTAACAGTGACACAGAAGTGATACCCAGGGTAAACCTATGATCTCCCATCCACTCATCAAGATTCCTCTTGAAGAGAGTCAATGAGGGACTCTGCCTAACCTGGACTGGGATTTTATTCCAGAGTGAAGGGAGCCTCTGGGTTATGAATCTGTCCCTCCAGCATGTCCTATTTATTTCAGTGCTGAGGTTCAAGTCTCTCAAGCACGTAGCTCCATGGGATTTGGATTTTCTGAGGTGCAGCATGTCCATTAATTTCGGGTTGGACATGGCTTTATACGTCAGGCACAGATCGCCTCTGAGCAGGCGGTATGCAACTGAGTAGAGCTGGAGTTTCTTTAACCGGGCAACATATGGCATCTGTTTGAGCCCTTTGATCCTCTTGGTGAGGTACTTTTGGGGTCTTGCCAGTTGCTGCAGGTGTCTGGTAAGGTACATCCCAAAACAGGCATTGTACTCAATTATGGGCCTGATGAGGGATGAGTAAAGAGGCACGATGACCTCCCCTGATCTAGATGTGAATCCCTTCATGATTAGGTGGGCTGTATAAAATGTTTTTCTAACCACTTTGGCCACGTGGTTGTCAAATGAGAGATTGCTATCAACTTGGGTCCCCAGGTCCCTAATTACTTCTTCCGTGCCAATGGATTACCACCTATGTGGTAATTTGTGGGCACTTTATTTTTGCCAAAGGGATGACTATACACTTTTTGGCGTTTAGCTTGAGGCCATGGCTCTGGCACCAGTTGTCTGTTTCTATGAGGCCCTTTTGGAGGATGCTTGTGTCTGCTGGAGAGTCGATTATGGCGCCCAGTTTGCAGTCATCTGCGAACTTGGTCAGCCACAATCCTTCCATGTTGGCCTGTACCTCCGAGACATATATACCGAACAAGAGAGGTCCCAGGACTGAGCCTTGTGGGATGCCACTTGTAACTGGTTTGGAGTCTGACGTGGCTCCAGCAATTCTAACCATGTGGGTTCTGTCCTTGAGCCAGTTTGCAACCCATCTAGTGACATAAGGGTTTATATTTAAGCTGGTGAGTTTATCTATAATGCCCGAGTGGGGTATTGTATCGAAGGCTTTTGCGAGGTCCAGGTAGGCTGTGTGGACCACCTTCCCCTCGTCAATGGCTTTGATGACTGTTTCAAAGAAATTGACCAGGTTTAAGAGGCAGCATCTGCCCTTAACAAAGCCGAACTGGGTAGGATCCAGTGTCTGTAGGTCCCCAATATCTTTATTTATGAGGTCCATGATGATCCTTTCCATAGCTTTGCAGACCAAGCTAGTCAAACTTATGGGGCGATAGTTTCCAGGATCCGTTGAGGCACCACCTTTGTGGAGAGGGACCACTGTTGCTGTACGCCACTCTTTGGGTACATATCCTGAGACTGAACAGTAGTTTTATGTTTGGGTTTAGCTCTTCTTGGAGTTCTTGTAGGACATAGCCCGGGACACCGTCTGGTCCCATTGATGCTGTGTTTTTTGCTTTGGAGAGGGCGGCTCTTACCTGAGCATCTGAGATGTCAGGGGTCAGCGCTCTGCTGGGATAGATATTTGCCCTTTTGGTGGGGAGGGGGGGAGAAGTTTGCGCTGAACCTGTCAGCTAGGATGTTGGCAAAGTCTGTGGGTTTGGTGTATTTTTTGTCATTTTGGACTAATTCTGAGCATATCTGGGAATTCCCACCCAGGTTCCTAACATAACTAAAGAAAGCCTTGTGATTATCCTTAGTGTCCTGTGCAATTTTTCTCTCTAAGCTGGCCTTAGACGATTTTATGAGTGCCCATAGTTTTTTGCTAATACTGATCAGAGATGCCTTCCCTTTTTGGGATTTTGCTCTATCATGTAGTAGCTTCCTCCTTCTGTTGTATAGTTTGTTTATGGCTGGGGTTCACCAGACAGGATGTCTGCCTTTGGAGGATTGGGTCTTGGTTTTATTTGGGATTGCATGATCCATGCATTCCTGAAGGTGTTCATAGAATGCGTTTATAAAGTATTCTGCGGTCTAGGCTATGTTTTCCACAGGCCCGGGGGCTTTGAAGGTTTCCACCTCAGTTTTGAGGAGTGTGAAATTTGCTTTAGAGAAGTTTTTCACTGTGGTTTTCTGGGCAGGGGGTGGGGTCGGGATGTGAATATCCAGTGAGATTAGTTTATGGTCTGATCTTACCAGTGAGGGATACACTTCTGGTCTGGAGCATAGAGTCCCCATGTTGGTGATGATCAGGTGCAGTATGTTTTCCCCTCTTGTGGGAGTGGTAAGAAGTTGTTCCATAGCATTTGAGTTTATAAATTCTAGGAACCTTTGGGCTAGGGTGTTGGAGCTAGAGTAATGCTCCCAGTCTATGTTTGGGTAGTTGAAGTCACCCAATATAATGGTGTTTGGAGAGACCTTCATATTTTCCAGTGTTTTCAGGAAGGCCGAGTGGGGTTCCTGGGTTTGGGAGCGTGGCTTGTAGCAGGCTATAAACTGGAAGGCAGTTTTACCCACTGTTAGTTGCACATGGATAGTCTCTGATGCTTCGTCCTGTGCCACCAACCTGGAGGTGTGGGTATCTTTGACGAATATTGATACTCCCCCCTCATTTTGTGGTTCGGTCCAAGTTTTGTGGCCGAAAAGCATGGTATGAGGTATAACCTGGTAGTGCTGGGGTGCTCTCAGGAGCCTTGAACCAGGTTTCTGTTACTGCACAGATATCGATGTTCTCCATGCTAAGGAGAGTTTCGAGTGCATGCATCTTGAGGTTTAGACTTCTGGCGTTGAGTAGCATTACTCTTAGTTTCTTATCCCTTGTGATACCTATGGAGGTGGGTTTGTCTTTTGAGCCTTGCCTAAAAAAGGCACTATGGGGGTAGCAAGAGCCTTTGCCAATATCCGAAAGCCCAGGGGTGACAGGTGCAAGCCATCCCTAGTGAAGCATCGTGGCTTGTCGAGCATGTCATCCCAGGCTGACAGGCATTGGATCCCCTTTGAATGACACCAATACTTAAGCCAATTGTTGAAATTGATCATCTTGTCTTCATATTGTGGCATCATTCTTGGTGAGGGTAAGATGCTACTCAAGGCCAGGATCATACCGGCCTGGGCTACATGCTCAGAGGGCTCTTCTATGTCTCTTTTCATGTAGTCCAGGGAGGTACATCTCAGGTCATTCACACCAGCATGGACAATGACTGAGTCATATTTGTACTTGCCTTGGAGTGACCTGAGTGCTTGTGTTATGTGGCGGATCCTAGCGGCCGACAGGCAGCTCACCGTGACCTTCTCCTTGTTCAGCCTGGTGAGCGGGCGTCAGTGTGCCTGACGATAGAGTCACCTATTACAAGTGTATCAGGTGTGTTGTTTAGCCTTAAGGGCTGTGACTGTTCGGCACACTGGCTTTGTGAGCTATGTTCATAGGTTCATAGGTTCATAGGTTTATACTAGGCTATCTGCCCTAAGGCATTTATAAGCCTAGCCCAAATTATTGTGGCTTACGCCACCCCTTATATGAAAAAATACTGTGCCCATTAGTTTGTTGTGCCTCTGTCCAGCAGTGACCCAGAGATGATTCCCGGGGTAAACCTACGATCTCCCATCCACAGGTCTAGATTTCTCTTGAACAGAGTCAGCGAGGTGCTCTGCCTCACATGGACCGGGATTTTATTCCACAGCATAGGGAGTCTCTGAGTGATAAATCTATCCCTCCAGCACGTCCTATTTATATCCGTGCTAAGGTTTAAGTCGCTTGCTCTAGTGGTTTTGGTGGATTTGGATTTTTTGAGGTGGAGCATGTCCATTAATTCCAGGTTGGACATGGCCTTGTATGTCAGGCACATGTCACCTCTGAGCAGACGGTATGTGACTGAATAGAGCTGGAGTTTCTTCAATCTGGCAGCATATGACAGATTTTGGAGTCCCTTTATCCTTTTGGTGAGGAACTTTGGGGTCTCTCCAATTGCTGCAGATGTCGGGTGAGATACATCCCGAATGGGGCATTGTACTCGATCATTGGTCTGATAAGTGAAGAGTACAGGGAACAATGACCTCACTAGATCTGGATGTGAATCCCTTCATGATCAGGTGGGCAATGTAGAAGGTCTTTCTAACCACTTTAGCAATGTGAGTGTCAAAAGAAAGGCCACTGTCAACCTGGGTCCCCAGGTCCCTGATAACCTCTTCTGTGCTTAGTGGATTGCCACCTATATGGTAGCTTGGGGTTACCTTGTTTTTCCCGAAGGGTATGACTATACATTTTTTGGCGTTTAACTTCAGGCCATGGCTCTGGCACCAGCTATCTGTTTCCGTGTGTCCCTTCTGAAGGATATCCGTGTCCGATGCACTTTCCACTATGGCGCCCAGTTTGCAGTCATCTGCAAACTTTGTCAGCCAAAGTCCTCCCATGTTGGCCTGTACTTCTGAGAAGTAGATGCCAAACAATAGGGGGCCAAGGATCGAGCCCTGTGGGACACCACTTGTGACCGGCTTGGAGTCTGACACAGCGCCAGCAACTCTAACCCTGTGGGTTCTGTCCTTAAGCCAGTTTGCAACCCATCTTGTGACATATGGGTTTACATTTAAGCTGGTAAGTTTTTCTACAATACCCGAGTGGGGTATTGTGTCGAAAGCCTTTGCAAGGTCAAGGTAGGCTGTATGGACTGCCTTTCCTCATCAATGGCCTTGGTGACTATTTCAAGAAGTCGACCAAGTTCAAAAGGCATGATCTTCCCTTGACAAAGCCAAACTGGGTCGGGTCCAATGTCTGCAAGTCCCCTATATCTTTGTTTATGAGCTCCATTATGATCCTCTCCATAGCTTTGCAGACTAGACTTGTTAAGCTTATGGGGCTGTAATTACCAGGGTCCGTAGAGGCGCCACCTTTGTGGAGTGGGACCACAGTTGCCGTACGCCACTCCTTGGGCACGTATCCTGTGGTAAGGCTGAGATTAAACAGCTGCCTTATGTGCGGGTTTAATTCCTCATTTAGCTCGTGTAGCACACAGCCGGGGACACCATCCGTCCCATTGATGCTGTGTTTTTAGCTTTAGAGAGAGCAGCTTTCACCTGCGCATTTGAGATGTCCGGGAGGCTACACTCGGCTGGGATAGTTATCTCTCCTTTAGGGGAGAGGGGTGAAGTTTGCACTGAACCTGTCTGCCAGTATGTTGGCAATGTCTGTGGGTTCAGTGATTTTTGTATCATTTTGGACTAATTCTGAGCATATCTGTGAGTTTCCACCCAGGTTCCTAACATAGCTGAAAAAGGCCTTATGATTGTCCTTTGAATCCATGGCAATTTTTCTCTCAAAATTGGCCTTAGTTGATTTTATGAGTGCTCGTATTTTTTACTAATAATGATCAGGGGTGACTTCCTTTTATGGATTTTGTTCTATCATGTAATAGCTTTCTCCTCTTATTGTAAAGTTTGTTAATGGCTGGGGTCCACCAGACTGGACGTTTGTCCTTTGTGGAAAGAGTCTTGGTTTTATTTGGGATTGCCTGATCCATGCAGTCCTGGAGGTGTTCATAGAAGGCATGTGTAAGGGCTTCCGCAGCTTGGGTTGTGGTTTCCTCTGACTCAGGGGCCTTGAAGGATACCACACCAGTCTTGAGTAGTGTGAAGTTTGCTTTAGAGAAGTTCTTCACTATGGTCTTTTTTGTTTGGGGTGGGGCGGATGTGGATTTCCAGTGGGATTACTCTATGATCCGATCTCAGCAATGCGGGATATACTCCTGGTGTGGAGCATTTTGTCCCCATGTTTGTGACAATGAGATCTAGTATATTTTCTCCTCTCGTGGGAACAGTGACTAGCTGTTCCATGGCATTTGAATTTATGAACTCCAGGAACCGTTGGGCTAGAAAGTTAGGGCTTGAGTAATGTTCCCAGTCTATATTCGGGTAGTTGAAGTCACTCAATATGATGGTGTTTGGAGATACATTTATACCCTCCAGTGTCTTCAGGAAGGCTGTGTGGGGTTCCTGAGTTTGAGAGGGTGGCCTGTAGCATGCTACAATTTGTAGAGCAGTTTTGCCTATTGTTAGTTGCACCTGGATGGTTTCAAGCTTCATGCGTTGCCACCAACCTGGAAGTGTGAGTATCCTTTATGAATATGGATACACGCCCTCCTTTTGTGGAGTGGACCGGGTTTTGGGGCCGCAACGCATGATATGAGGTAAAACCTAATAGTGCCGGGTGCTCTCAGGAGCCTTGAACCAGGTTTCAGTTACAGCACAGACATCGATGTTCTCCATACTGAGAAGGGCCTCGAGTGCGTGCATTTTGAGATTTAGACTTCTGGCATTGAGCAGCATTACCCTCAATTTCTTCCCATTTTTGTTTTCTAGGGTGGTAGGTTTAGAATTTGAGCCTTGCCTAAAAGGCACTATGGGGGTGGCAAGAGCCTTAGCCAATATCCGAATCCCAGGGTGACAGGTGCAAGCCGTCCCTTGCGGCAGCGTGGCTTGTCAAGCATGTCATCCCAGGCAGACAGACACTGGATCCCCTTTGAATGACACCAGACATTAAGCCAATTGTTAAAGCTGATCATCTTGTCTCTATATTGTAGCATCATTCTTGGTGAAGGAAGGATACTGCTCAGGGTTAGGGTCATACCTGCCTGGGCTACATAATCAGAGAGCTCCTCTATGTCTCTTTTCATGCAGTCCAGGGAAGTACGTCTCAGGTCGTTCACACCAGCATGGACAATGACTGTGTCATATTTGTACTTGCTGTGGAGTGACCCGAGTGCTTGTGTTATGTGGCGGATTCTAGCGCCCGATAGGCAGCTTACTGTGACCCTCTCCTTGTTCAGCCTGGTGAGTGGGACGTCAGTGTGTCTGACTATGGAGTCACCTATGACAAGTATGTTTGGTGTTGTATTTGGCCTTAAGGGCTGTGACTGCTTTGCACACTGCTTTTGTGGTTTATGTGTTGCTTGTGGGGTGTCTTGAGGTAGCAGTTGTTTGGGTGTCTGCTTTGGAGGCCTCTGCTGTTTAGGTAAATTTTACTCAGAGCCTCCGAGTATGTCTTTGTGTGTTTATGTGTTTGATTCAGTGGAGTGGTAGCATTATGTGAGGCTGGTTTTGTGGTGTGTGTAGTTGCCTTCTCCTCCTGTCTGGTCTTGCCAGTCCTGAGTTGAGAGAGCTCAGCCTCCAGTTTGGCTAAATAGCTGCATCTCTGCAAGTATTTGTGTTATGTGGGAGGAGGAGAGGGTTGTCTGTGTACATGAGGCAGTTATAACATTGCCTCAAGATTCCCAGATTCACCAGCTGGACCGGAGAGGAGATTGACAACTGACCTTTGGACATGCTAGAATAATATTGGGAAATCCTTAATTGAAAACAAGGGCCAGTGGGGAGTGAGGGTGTAGTGCTTTTAATTTTTAGTGCTGACTTATATAATTGCTTTAGTGAGCAAGTGCCAGGTAACTTGAGTGCAATGTGATACAAGTAACTAAATGCAAAAGCGACAAACAGTAACTTTCTTTCAAGTGAAACAAGGAAATAAGTACAGTAAGCAATGCAGATATCACTAGTGATCCACAGAAGCTGAGAAGTTGCGTATTAGGTGAATTAGCTTCCAGGGAAATAACAAGCAAACAAACAACAAGTATATAAACAAAGCTAGATTCAGTAGGCCTGGATCTAGTCTATGCTAGAGCAAACAAGGTGAACCAATTTCAGTAAGATACAGTTCAAATATTCAGGCACTATAAACCTTTAACCAGAAAATTCCCAGCTCAGAAGGGCAGAGTCCAGCCTCTTCTCCCACAAGAGTGCAGACCACGAACCTTCTTAATGTAAAATAACTGGCCTGAAGCCCAAGTGCCTAAACCAGAACTTTTGGGGTAGCAGTTGCTTGGGTGTCTGCTTTGGAGGTCTCTGCTGCTTAGGCAGATTTTTATTTAGAGCCTTCGAGTATGTTTTTGTGTGTTTATGTGTTTGGTTTGCTGTTATGGTAGGTCTATGTGAGACTGGAATTGTAGTGAGTGTGGTTTTCTTCTCCTCCTGACTGGTTACGCCAGTACTGAGTTGAGAGAGCTTAGCCTCCAGTTTGGCTATATTGTTGCATTTCTCACATGTGTTGGAATTTGTTGGGAGGAGGAGAGGGTTGTTTGTGTACATGAGGCAGTTGTAACATTGCCTCAAGATTCCCAGATTCACCAGCTGGACCGGAGAGGAGATTGACAACTGACCTTTGGACATGCTAGAATAGTATTGGGAATTCTTTTATAATTGAAAAAAGGGCCAGTAGGGAACAAGGTACTCAAGGGGAGTTTGTGAGGGTGTAGTGCTTTTAATTTTTTAGTGCTGACTTATATAATTGCTTTAGTGAGCAAGTGCCAGGTAACTTAAATGCAATGTGTTACAGGTAACTTAAATGCAAAAACGACAAACAGTAACTTTCTTTCAAGTGAAACAAGGAAATAAGTATAGTAAGCAATGCAGATATCACTAGGGATCCACAGAAGCACTGAAAAGCCGCGTTTTAGGTGGAATTAGCGTTTCAGGGAAATAACAAGCAAACAACAATAAGCATACAAACAAAGCTAGATTCAGCAGGCCTGGATCTAGTCTATGCTACAGCAAACAAGATGTACCAATTTCAGTAAGAAACAGTTCAAATATGCAGGCACTATAAGCCTTTAACCAGAAATTCCTAGCTCAGAAGGGCAGAGTCCAGCCTCTCCTCCCACAAGAGTGCAGACCACGAAACTTCTTAATGTAAAATAACTGGCCTGAAGCCCAAGTGCTTAAACCAGAACTAATACACTTTTAGAATAACAGACACTGAGCCCTCAATCAGCAGTTCCCAACTTAGAATGATGTAAGCTACCTGTCCTGCCACCACAGTGCAGGCCATAAACCTTCCTAATGTTAAACAACTGGTCTGAAGCCCAAGTGCTTAATCCAAAAGACTTAGAATGATAGCTACACTTTAATCAAGTTACTACCAAGCAGTAATAAATACAATTGAATACTTTAGAGAAGATAATATAATCTTTATAATAAGATTCTAGGCTCATGTACAGGTATGGGAAGCGTATGTTCAGTTCAACGGCTTTTGTTCTTCGTTCGTTGAGCTATCTTACCCATTTTACTAGACTGCAAAAGAATCTCCTGAAAGATCTAGGGGATACCTTACAAGGTTCAGTAGCGGCGGGAGTTTCAGATCAGGTTACTGCCCAGCTCTCTACCTTAACTTCCATTGCGAACTTGTCCATGCGCGTACTCTCCAACGCGACTGATGGAACGAGCAGAGCTGCAGGTACAGGAATTGCCCTCAGGCATCATTCCTGGATGCAATTGTGTTACTTTGTGGAACCTTTTAAGTCTTCCTTTATTAACACCCCATTTGACAGTTCAACCCTTTTTAGACCTAAGGTTAAGGAGACTCTTACCAGGAGTGAGCAGGATGGTAAGACTCTGTCTGCCATAGGAGTCCATTTTTCCACCCCTGCTAGATCCTACCCCAAAGGGAGAGGTGGTGGTAAGATGTGGTTCCATAAGTCCCAGGGATTTTACCAAGACACTCGTGGTGAAGCCCCATCCAGAGGTGGGGGGGGGGGGCAATGGAAGATGCCGACCCCACGGCAGAGGGGGTCCACAAAATTAGGGAGACAGGGATCAGTTCCTTGGAAAACCCTATCAGTGCTCCTGAGAAGAGGCCCGACTGTCCACCTCTGGAGGCAGTTGGGGGATGCCTGTCCTAGTACCCAGACGCCTGGCTAAAAATCACAAAAGATACCTGGGTATGAAGCATTATTTCCAGAGGATATTCAATACCCTTTGCCACACCCCCCCCACTAGTCAAAAAAAATCCCGGATGTTCCACCCAGTCACAGGGAATAAGCGACCCTAGAGATTCAAACGTTGCTTCAGAAAAGAGTCATCCAGCCAGTCCCAGCAGCCAAAGAGGATCCGGTACTTACTCAAGGCTCTTTTTAGTACCAAAGAAAATAGGGGACTGGAGGTCCATTCTAGACCTCAGCAGATTAAATAAGTCAGTAAAAAAGACAAAGTTCCGGATGGGCACGCTTCAGTCAATTCTCCCCTTTCTGGGGAAAGACAATTGGATGTGCTCGATAGATCTCTAGGATGCGTACTACCATATCAAAGTGGACAGGCCATCCAAAGATCACCTATGCTTCCAACTGGGAGCCAGTCATTTCCAATTTTGAGCTCTGCCCTTTTGTCTCACAACAGCCTCTAGAGTGTTCACCAAATGCATAGCAGTAGTAACAGCTCACCTGAGATGATCCAGATTCCAGGTGTTTCCATGTTTAGACAACTGGCTTCTCACTGCCACCACCAGGCATCAACTTATTCAGGCGAGAAACAGGACAATAAACCTTTGCCAGCAATTGGGGATTGCGATAAACTCAGGAAAGTCTGCCTTACTGTCATCGCAACAGATCGTTTTTATAGAAGCAGAACTAAACACAGTCACTCTAACATTATCCCTACCTCTGGAAAGAATTAAAAATCTAAGAAATCAGATGTTGGACATTCATCCGATCACGAGAGTTCCAGTGTCACAGATCCTCAAATTGCTAGGCACCATGGCTTCAGCCATAATCGCTGTTCCTCTGGGCTGGATGTACATGCAAATACTTCAGTGGCTTCTATTCACCCAGTGGTCTTATCAAGAACTACCAATGACTCATCAGATATTAATAACGGACTCTTGCAAGAAGGATCTTCAGTGGTGGATAACTTCACACCATGTGACTTTAGGTCGACCATTTGTATTACCCCCTCCTATAGCCACAGTGACCACAGATGCTTCTCAGGTAGGAGGGGGGCATTACCAGGGAAGAACAGCCCAAGGTACGTGGATTCAACACGAGGCTAGCCTGCATATCAGTGTTCTGGAGATGAGAGTGGTTCTCCTAGCGTTACAGTTCTTTCAAGACTCTCTTCCCCTAGGAACAATTGCTGTACAATCGGACAATATGTCGGTAGTCTGGTACATAAACAAACAGGGGGGGGCAAGTCTTATCCCCTTTGCAGAGAGGCCCTAAGAGTTTGGAAATGGGCGACTTCTACCCAGCGCTTTCTGATAGCAATGCATATCCCAGGGAAGTCCAACGTGATAGCAGACAGATTGTGCATAGCAATACTCTTGCCGCACAAGTGGTCTCTGAAGCATCAAGTGGCGGAAAGGATCTTCCGCAGAGGGGGCCAGCCTTGCTGTGAGCTCTTTGCAACCCCAGCCAACACCAAATGCAGCAACTACTTGCCTTAATTCCTCCTCTAGGGGAAATCCCAAGGGATGCACTTGTGCACGATTGGCCCCTGGGCCTTCTCTTTGCCTTTCTCCAATATCTCTGATACCCAAAGTGTTACAGAAAGCAAAGTCGTTGGGCAAAACTTTGATCTTAATAGCCCCATTCTGGCCTCGACAGATTTGGTTCCCTTTCCTCCAGCCTCATCTACTGGAAGAGCCTTGGATCCTGGACCCAGTGCCGAATCTATTGACTCACGCCTCAGGAACTCTCCACCCCTCTCTACAGTCCCTCAAACTGACAGCTTGGCTGCTCCAATTCCAAACATAGCCAGGTTTCTTAATCTTTCAACAGAAGTTAAACGCATTTTGACAGCCTCTTATAAGCTGTCCACACAAAAAATGTACTGTAGCAAGTGGAGGAGATTCACCATTTGGCATCTCAAAATGAAATAGATCCTTATTTGGCTCCTTCTTCTGCCATCCTAAATTTCCTTTCTAAACGTTTCAATGAAGGTGCTGCTGCAGCTACAATTAGGGTACAGTTGGCAGCAATTTCCAATTTTCATTTGGGTTTATACTCTTCAAATATTGTCTCATCGAGTATTAAAAGCCTTTTTAAAAGGCACTTTCTATCTAAGACCACCCGTCAAAATGCCCTTCATGCCTTGGAATTTGAACCTTGTTCTTTCCCACATTATTTTATCCCCTTTTGGACCAGCTTCTTCTTGTGACTTTAAATACCTTTCTTGGAAAACTTTATTTCTAGTGGCAATAACCTCTGCTCGGAGGATTTCCGAGTTACAAGCCTTGACTATCAAACCCCCCTATCTAATTTTTCATAATGACAGAGTTTCTTTGAAAACAAATTGGACTACATGCTTCACAAACTTGATGTGCATAGACAACTACGATTTTATTTGGACAGAACCAAACAATTCAGGAAAAATGAACAGTTGTTTGTTTCCTATTCAGAAGCAAAGGAAGGTGATCCAGTGTCTAAAGCCACCTTGTCCAGATGGTTATCAGACTGTATTGCTTTCACGTACACTTCTACAAATAATTCTATACTACAAAGGATAAAGGCTCATTCCACCAAATCTGTAGCCACTTCTTCAGCCTTTTTGGCCAAAATACCTTTAGACTCTGTCTGTGCGGCTGCCACATGGTCTAGACCTCATACCTTCATCAGCCATTATAAGGTGGATAAGGCTTCTAGGGACAGGACCGCCTTTGTTTTTGAGGTTCTGAGGAACATTCTCCCTTCAAGCCACCCGAGAAACATGGTGCTTGGGAAGCTACCCATCAGTAGGAATAAACGGCGAGATAGAACAACTTCACATAAAGAAGTTGTGTACTTACCATAACGTGCCATGTGAGTTCTTCATCTCGCCTTTATTCTTACAACCTCCTTCCAGTTTACTGGGGGTCCGAGAAGTTTGAATTGGAACTTCTTCTGATAGTGTGGCATAATGACGGCTTTAGCCTTTAGCTAGCAGCAAACAAGATCTGAGGGAGGTTTGTAGTGCATCATGGGATAGGGATTTGGCCTCCAAGCTGGCTTTAGACCTCAAGCTTTTGTAGTTGGCCGACTCGGAGCCGAGGATCGGCATCGAACCCATCAGTAAGAATAAAGGCGAGATGAGCAACTCACATGGAACGTTATGGTAAGTACATAACTTCTTTTTTAATGCATCTCTTAACCAAAACCATAAATACAGGAGATTGTGTCCTTGGTCCTTGATCTAGCCTTAAATTGTCCACAGAATTCTTTAAAAAACAGGGTTTCAAATAATGCATTGTTTCTTAAAAAGGAAGACTTGTTACCAAGTAACCCTATTACACCCACGCACAGTTTGGTGAAACAGTGGATTCAGCACCTGAGTTTTCTTCCCACTTGTAAGTTTCTTTTAGCCAATGGAAAGAAATGTGACTCGTATCTCTCTGGTCATATAACTTAACGTCTTCATTCCTTTCGTCCTTCTACATACCTCGCTCTGACTCTGTGTTTGTGATTCAGCATGCCAACTCTCTGTGTATAATGTATGTATATACTTTGTTGTTTCAGTTATTCTGCATATAATGTAATTTATCCATTGTCTTTATGCCTGAAGCCAACTACGATATTCACTTTATGTAAACTATATGTGTATATTGCATTTTGTCATTCTCACAGTATACAATGTCAAGTATCTATTGTGTTTTCCCTGGGCTGAAACTGAAATGGATCCATTGTGATCAGAGGTGTATCCTGGTTAACAATTTTAAAATAAAATGAATAAATAAATGTACACTTTTCTCCATTCCATAGTAGAAATGTGTATTGATGCACTGTATGCATACCAGTAAGTTACTAACCACTGATAAAAGGCTACTATTAGCGAAAAGCTTGAGTAACTGTAAAACCTGTTACTTCAGTAAAAGATATTAAATCGCCTCTGTGTTTCAGTATTTTCTTTTAGTAGATCAGTATAGAATTTCATTTTTCTGTCATAATATATATTCATTCATTATAACAAAGTAGCATAAGAGTATTTTGATTTATTTCATAAAGTAGATCTAACTTTTAAAACTGAATCAAAGCAGCTTAAAGTTTTAAAGCTAAACCTAAACCATTTTCTTTGGTGATGGCTTCTGTTAAGAAAAGAAAGGGACACTTTACCCCTCCATCTTCTAAGTCAGTGGAGAAATATCAAGACGTTTTAGTTTATTCTGATCAAATTTCCTGCAGTTTGGGTTATGATACCGATACAGAAAATATTTTATCCTTTTTTTTTCTGGTACCCAGCCTGAAGGTGTTTATACTGAAATGACCCTTAATTTGATGAAGGACCTTTTTCAATGGCCTGCTAAAAAACATCCCCTCCCAATTAAGACATGTTCAGCTTTTGAAGATTACTGAACCCAAATCACTTGCAGTACTTCCATTTATTCAGTCATTTGGCGATATTTGTCATGTAGCTACCACTGAACTAGACTCGTAGCTACCAACTCCTGAAACGTCAGACAGGTGTTTGTAGAAAGAGTTATAGCATCTGTTTCAGAATCTGATATCAAACACAACAATAAAGGAATTAGAGTCGCAAAGAAGGTGCACTCACACTTCAGATCTGGAGACACTTCCAGATGATAAGGATGTTGACTAATGGCTGAGTATGGGTAAAATATCCATACTCTTCAAGTCAATGGATAAGAGCTATTAACTGCCAGGCCCACCATAATACTGTACCAGTGCAGTGTTCTCAGTGACGTAGTTTATTTGGCTCAAAATGTTCATGATACCTCTTTAATGAAGAGTATTTCAGAATGCAGGTGAGGCGGAGTCTCATATGGCAAAGTTTATCTGAGACAGTAGGTGCTTGTTTCAGAGCAGCAGCATTAGATACAGTGCGTGGTTAATGACTCACCCCCTTTCCCACAGGTTATTAAAGGGGCCATTCTTGCTGTTTATAGACAGATATTTACTTTTTGGCCCTCCATTCCACAAGGTACTTCAGAAAGTAGAAGAAAATGCTAGGACTGGCAAGTCTATGAAGCAAATGTTTCAGCCCTCCATAATAAAATAGTCCTGAAAACATCCTTCTGTGTCTTGACCACTTAATGGGAATCAGAGGAGGCAACAACAAAATTTCAAGGTAAAGAATCAGTTCCAGAAGAAACTGCAAGGCTAGAAAACGAATCTGCAGTAAGGAAGATAGCTACAGCAAGTCTTTTAGTAGTAATGAGTGATAGCTATCCCCGCCTCACTTCCCCAGCCCCAGGAGTAAGAACACCCATTTGTACAACTCATTACTTTCATAACACTGCAGCTGAGTAAAAGGGGATGTTTCAGAAAGGTACTTCATAGACTTTTGTGGAAATCCAGTCCCAAAGCCTGTCTCTTCTCGTCCTAAAGAACAGCTG
This sequence comes from Protopterus annectens, assembly GCF_019279795.1. NCBI lineage: Eukaryota > Metazoa > Chordata > Ceratodontiformes > Protopteridae > Protopterus > Protopterus annectens. Next base: position 688,219,851 of record NC_056751.1, read on the forward strand.
GACTGTAGTAATTCAGCATCTGCTCAACATTAAGTCTGTACGACTGGTACTTACTGCAAAGGAAAGTAAAGGCTTTTATTCAAGATTTTTTCTAGAGATGAATAAGGAAAATCTGTGGAGATTTGTTTTTAGATCCTTTGAATCTGAGCAAATTCCTGAAAATGAAAAAGTGCACACTGCTGACACTGCAGTCTTTTTTTATCTTTTCCTCTATGCCTGCCTTTCTGTTAGTTCAAGATGTGTACGAAGCCTGTTTATATGTATTCCTGTTCATAATGACCACAGGCATTTCCACCGAATTCAGGTAGGAAATTCCTTTTATCAGTTCACATCCTTGCCTTTTGGCCTTTTCTGCCACAACCACACTGTTTACAGAGCACTTGATTCAACATTCGTATATTTAGGATTAAAGGGGCTTCAAGTACATCTTTATCTAAATGTCTGCTTAAATCAGACCATCTCTGTCCAGAATCTGTTCTGCCTTACAACAAACATTGTTTTATTTCTTGGGTTTAGGTTTTATGAGTAATTTCCAACAGTTTTAGTCAAAGAGGTTTCCAGGACCTGTGATTTCTTTTCTCATGTCAAAATTTGTCTGTTGACGGACTGGGTTTGAGCACATTACATGGCAGACTTAATTAGCGTATTGTTTCAGAAAGTGCTGGAGTACATGTTGTCCTCAATCTTGGTAGTTTTCAGTGCCAGACTTCATTCAAGGAAAATGTAGTGGTACCTCAAGAGCTTAAAGAATCAGAATTCCCATTCTTTTTAAGTATGTTCTGTATCTTTTACCATCCTTTGTGAAGGAATTATTCTAGTGTCATAGTCATTCCTAAACCAGAGCCTCTTTTCTTGCCTCCTCTACCAAATCATAAGTTGACAAAATATGCCTCGGATGGGGAGGCTACTTTCAGGAACAGAAAGTCTAGGGCAATCCAGATAGTTCTAACAGTTTTCCAGCTACTTGTGCAGTCTGGGAGTAACAGTAATATGGTATATAGACAAATACAGAGGTGCTCAGTGTACTTCTCTTTGCAGATTGTCTGGGATTATGTAGGAGGAGGCAGTAAAAATGAACTTAACTTTTGATGTCATATACGCTGCAAGCCAACAGAACACTTGCAAGCATTTTCGCCAGAGAAATTTAAATGTGTCCTGAGTGAAAATGGGATATCTGCACTATAGTGATGTCAAAAGATGTATCTCTTTGCTTCCCATATAAATTATTAATTGTTAAAGCTTTGTTCTAAATTTTTTCATCTGCTGACATGAATGAGAAATACCTTCTTAATTAGTTGGAGTCAGGGCTGCTGTCTGCATTGCTGTAGTGCTTCATTTACTAAAGTCACTTCTAAAAACTTTTGTAAAAGGAGAAAAACAAACATTATTTTAATAGTTTCTTAGAGGCTGAAGCATTGACGGTTCACTCTTCTAATGCGAATGTCTTTGGAAATCCCCTTGAAACAGCAGTCGTCTCCATGGCATGGAAGGATGGAGTCCTAACTGTGCTGCACATGACAGAAGTTCAGTTAGCGGACTGGGTGCTGCTGGAGCTGTAACTGGATGGATGTGAGAAGGGGCCAACCCCAGCTCACTCAGCCTCAGAATGAGGTTGTCGGAGTCCTGATGCAAAAATTGCATCTGAAGAAATCCAAGTACTGCAGTTGCTGCACCTGGGTCTTGGCACAAGCTTACTAAAGAGTGCACATGCATTATAACTGCAATCATGTGTATGCAGAAGTGCAGTTATACTGGGTCCAGCAAACTGGACATCCTACCATGCTTTTTAGCCAAGAGTGCAGGAGCAGTGAGTGAGCAGCTTTCAAAAAGGTGTCGTAAACCTGGTCTGATGACAGCCATAATCCCTTCCTGTCATCTCCCTCTCCTGGTGTCCTATGACACTGGCAGTAAGGAGGTACGGGTGGACTGGTAACAGCATAATGGCTTGACGGTCATGGGGATACTGGTGGGAGGCAAGAAAACGATAAAAGCCCTTGGTATGGTCTGTCCACAACAGATTGTTAACATTGTTTTGTTTGTCTGGCAGTTGGCACAGAGGATTAATGAGCTAATTTTATGGTTGAGTGGTCCACAGTTTGATTTTACCAGCCTCTGTTGCCCAGTGTGTGACTGTATGCAAGTGACTTAACCAGACAACAGTCCTGGGCTGAGTTTGCAAAAGGTCCATGGAAATCTGTGCTCTTCAGTATTTAAAATATAAATAAAATAAAGTAGGTACAAAACATAAAAAAAAGGAGGTCATTGTCCCACTGTATGCATCCCTTATTAGACCCATTATAGAGTACAATGCCCCATTTGGTATGTACCTCAAAAGACATCTGCAATAGCTGGAAAGGCTGCAGAAATACCTCACTAAAAGAATCACAAGCCTAAAGCAGATACCCTGTGCTGACCATCCAAAAAAAACTCCAGCTATACTCTGTGGCATATCGTCTACTCAGAGGCGATCTCTGCTTAAGATACAAGGCCATGTCAAACCCTGAGCTGTTGGACATGCTCCACTTAAAGAAATCCCAATCCCTCAGAGCCACACTCTCCAGGGATCTAAACCTTGTCATCACAATAAACAAAACATGTTGGAGGGATAGGTTCCTGACCCAGAGACTCCCCATACTCTGAAATAGACTGTCCATACATGTCAAGCAGAACACCTCCTTGGCCCTCTTCAAAAGGAACCTTGATGATTGGATGGGAGATAGGAAATTCACCCCGGGGATCATGTCAGTCACCCTGCTAGACAGGGGTCCAGAGAAGTAAATATTGTGGGAAGAAATATCCAGGGAATTGTTATGGGTAGGCTTGTATAGACCCTAGGGCCGATAGCCTAGTACCAACCTATGAACCTATAATAGAAGGAAAAAGTACTGATACCAGATCTCAAGCCTTTCACTTCACACATGGAATATTTCAGGTTAATGCATTATAGCTGTCTTTTCTCACATTAGGTGTTTTCTGTTTTAAAAGTAACTAAGAGGTCTAATACTAGAAAAGGTTATCACTCAGAATGGACCTTTTTTTTTTCTCTTGTCAGAGTGGGGGTCTTTTGAACCAGCGTCTGCTTCTGAATGACAGATTTTGCAGTATCTAGTGTGCCTGATATAGGACTGGCCTACTCAGCTGCCCAAGACTGCTGATAAAGCTATTAAACAGTTTCTGACAGTAGTTCTATTTCTAAGCGCCCTAGCTTTGAATGTAATTCTCTGAATAAAAAATTTAAATTACTTGTCTTATAGGCTTATAGGTTCATAGGTGTGTACTAGGCTAATGGCCCTGGAGGCTTTACAAGCCTAGCCCATAGGATTACCCTGGCATTATGCCACCCGATCTTAGTTCCCAGTGCCTCTGTCGAGTAAAGCCACTGGAGTGATCCCTGGGGTGAATTTTCTATTCCCCATCCAATCATCAAGATTTCTCTTGAAGAGGGCCAGTGTGGTGCTCTGCTTGACATGTATGGAAGTCTATTCCATAGCATGGGCAGTTTCTGGGTTATGAACCTGTCCCTCCAGCACGTTCTGTTGATTGTGGTAATGAGGTTGAGGTCTCTGGAGCATGTGGTGCAGAGGGATTGGGATTTCTCCAGATGTAGCATTTCTAACAGAGCTGGGTCAGACATGGCTTTGTAAGTCAAGCAGAGATCGCCTCTTAGTAGGTGATATGACAGAGAGAATAGTTGAAGTTTTTTGAGTCTGTCCATATAGGACAAATGTTTAAGGTGTAGGATCCTCTTTGTGAGGTACTTTTGCGGCCTTTCCAGTTGGTGCAGGTGTTTAGTGAGATACATGCCAAATGGGGCATTGTACTCAATGATTGGCCTAATGAGGGAAGAGTAGAGGGAGACAATGACCTCTTTCTTCCTAGGTGCAAAACCCTTAGCAATGAGATGTGCCACATAGAAGGACTTTCTGACCATAGTGACAATGTGGTGATCAAAAGAGAGGTTGCTATCAGCCTGTGTTCCCAGATCTCTTATAAGGCCTTCTGTGTTCAGTGGACTACCATCAATGTGGTAATTCATGGGAACCAGGTTTTTCCCAAAGGGGATGATGACACGTTTTTTGGCATTGAGCTTAAATGGTTCCGACACCAGTTGTTGGTCTCAGTGAGGCCTTTCTGTAGGATGTCAGCATCACTTGGGGAGTTAATAATAGCTCCCAACTTGCAATTGTCTGCAAACTTTGTCAGCCAGAGCCCCTTTGTGTTGGCCTGGACTTCAGAGAAGTAGACAACAAATAGGAGGGGACCGCGGACCGAACCCTGTGGGACTCCACTCGTGACTGGTTGGCAGTCTGACTTGGAGTCAGCTACTTTCACACTGTGGATTCTACCTGTGAGCCAGTTTGCAACCCACCTAGTGATATAGGGGTTGATGCCTAGCTTAGTGAGTTTTTCTATGATTCCTGAGTGGGGAATGGTATCAAAGGCCTTGGCCAGATCAAGATAGGCTGTATGAACCACCTTGCCTTCATCCACAGCTCTGGTGACTTACTCAAAGAAGTTAACCAAGTTGAGCAGGCATGCTCTACCCTTCACAAAACCAAACTGTGTGGGATCCAAAATTTGGAGATTACTTTTATCCTTGTTTATTAGGTCCATGATGATGCTTTCCATAGCTTTGCACATCAGACTCGTCAGGCTAATGGGGGGAGAGTTCCCAGGGGTTGTAGTTGCTCTTTCTTTGTGGAGATGGATGACAGTAGCAGTGCGCCATTCGGTAGGAACAAATCCTGAGGTGAGGCTGTGATTGAACAGGGCACACAGGTGAGGTGCCAGTTCACTCTGTAGTTCATGTAGAACACAGCCAGGTATATTGTCAGGTCCCATAGAAGCTGTATTCTTGACCTTGGATAGTGCTGTTTTAACCTGTGCATCAGTAATACTGGGTGCCTGGGAATCTACTTTTATTGTGACTGGTCCTTTTGGGGGGGGGGGTAAAGTTGGCACTGAATCTGTCGGCCAGTATATTGGCAATATCTGTTGGCTCAGTATAGGGGGTACAATTGTGCAGTAGCTCAGAGCAAATTTGGGTATTGCCGTGGAGATTCTTTACATAACTATAGAAGGCCTTGTGGTTATCTTTATTATCTGCTGTAATTCTGTTTTCATAGCTAGTTTTAGAGAATTTGATGAGGGATCTCAACTTTTTGTTGAGGATGATAAGGGACTTTTTCCAGTCTTGGGACTTCACCTTATTCCACGTCAGTTTCCTCCTTCTGTTGTAGAGTTTGTTTATGGCAGCGGACCACCAGATTGGCTTCCTTTTTTTAGAGGAGAGCATCTTGGCTCTGTTGGGTATGGCAAGATCCATGCATTTGTGTATGTGTTCGTACAATGCATTGGTGGATGATTCGGTGGTCATGCAACTATTCTCCATTTGCATGGGTGTCGTGAAGTTAGCCACCTCTGTTTTTAGGAGCCCAAAGTTAGCTTTGGAGAGGTTTTTCATGGTGGTTACCTTTGCGGGGGGGGGGGGGGGGATTTCCAAGGTGACTAGTTTGTGGTTAGATTTAACCAGGGAGGAGTTGACTATTAGTGTAGAGCACTGATCGTCCATGTTAGTAATGACCAGGTCAAGGATATTACTACCTCTAGTGGGGGTAAGAACGTGCTGGTCCAGGGTATTGGAAATAATGAATTCTAGGAAACGCTGGGCAAGTGTATTGGTACATGAGTAGTTTTCCCATTTAATGGAGGGATAGTTGAAGTTGCCCAGTATGAGAGTGTTAGGTTGGACCCTAATATTCTCCAGGGTGCTTAGGAACATGGAATGTGAGTCTTGGGACATGGTTGGGGACCTATAGCAGGCTACAACCTGAATCGCTGTCTTACCCAGTGTTAGCTGCATCTGAAGTATCTCCGATGCGTTATGCTGGGCTATCAGTCTGGAGGTGTGCATATCCTTTATGAATATGGAAACACCACTGCCTTTGGAGCTTTGGTCCAAGTTCTGGGGCTGAAAGGTGTGGAATGAGTTATAGCCTGGTAGTGCAGGGGTGCTTTCTGCTGCCTTGAACCAGGTCTCTGTTAAGGCACAAATATTGATGTTTTCCATTTTAAGGAGTGCTTCGAGCGAATGCATTTTGAGATTTAGACTTCTAGCGTTGAGCAGCATGACCCTCAGATTGCATTTGTTTGTAGCTATTACGGTGGTAATTTGGGTCTTTGGAGCACCGCCTAAAAAAGGCACTATAGGGGTGGGGTGGCAAGAGCCTTGGCCAGTATCCGGAAGCCCAGGGTGACAGATGCAGACCATCTCTGGCAAAGCATTGAAGTCTATCAGTCATGTCATCCTAGGCAGACAGATACTGGATCCCTTTAGAATGACACCAGAAATTTAACCAATTGTTGAAATCAGTCTTTTTGTGCTTGTACTGTGGTATCATTCTGTGTGATGCTGCTCAGGGCTAGTGTCATACCCGCCTGGGCTATATAATCCAAGACCTCCTCCGTGCCTTTTTTCATGTAGTCCAGGGAGGTATGTCTTAGGTCATTCACAGCCACATGTACAATGACAGAGTCATATTTGCACCTGTTGTTGAGGGACCTGAGTCCGTGCGTTATGTGGCGGATCCTGGTGCCTGACAGACAGATGTTATTCAACCTAGTGAGTGGGACATCAGTGTGCCTCACTATTGGGTCACCTATGACTAGTGTGTTGGGCATGCTGTTTTGCCTTAGAGGCTTTGGTTGAGTGGCACTCTGTTTAGTAGAGTTATGTGTCTCGTGATTAGTGCTGTGTTGTGGTGGTCGAGTGCGTTTCTGCCTTGGAGGTCTCTGCTGTTTGGGTAGATTTTTATTGAGAGCCTCCACGAAGGTGGGTGTGTGGTTTGTGTTTTTATGTGAAAGCAGTGCTAGTGTGTGTTGTGGAGGGCTATGTTTTCCATGTGGTGTGGTGCAAGTGTTGACCCTCTTCTCTTGACCAGCTATTCCGGTCTTGGCTGGAGAGTGCATGGCTTCAAGTTTGGATATATAAGTGTATCTTTCGTAAGTCTGAATGTTGGAAGGTGAGAGGAGAGGGTTGTCAGTGTACATGAGGCAGTTGCTACATTGCCTCAGGATGCCCAAGTTCACCAGGTTAATAAGAGAAAGCACAGAGAACTTATCTTTAGACATGCCTGGAGGGGTGGGCATTAATAATAAGTACTGGAGCTGTTTCCTTGTAGAACGTTTAGTGCTGGTAGCACTTTTGTGTGCTACAATTGCTACAAGAAGTCTGGTAAAATGCTAGACTAATAAGCTAGTAAAAGTGCAGGAAAGAAGAGAACTAGCACACAAGCAGTCCTTTTGACATCAAATACTAGCCTGAGATAATTTTTCTCAGTTGCGGTCATATCATCCCTTAGGATTTCTAAACTACAAGCACAAGGCAGCATTCTGCTTCTTCAAGGGGTTGCTAACTGAAATCCGCATACAGAAGGGCTGCGTTTAAAATAGATTCGCTCAGGGTTTGGAATGAGGTATTCTGTGCTTACATGTGCTCGTTCTTGCATAGACTGAATTGCGTTACAGACAGTAACCATTGTGCTGAGGGATTAAATTGATATTCATTTGTGCTCTTATGAAGACATTTCATTCTGCTGTGTCTTTCCTGTAGTGTACAGTTTCTGTCTGCAATTTCTGATGATAGCATTCAGTATTTCATATTACTTATTTTGATATAAACTTGATATATTTTTTCCTATTCTTTTTTTTTTTTTTTGATTCTTTTCCGGTGGAGTGATTTTATGTATTTATATTAACATTAATTAGGTATGAATCAAGGCAGGAAAGTACTGCATTTCCTTTGACAAGCAAAACTCATATAGTCCATATGAACTACAGAGTAACAACACATTATCATTTGTATTATATGTGCCCATTTATTGCTCAGTTTTCGCTCTTTCATCTTGTCTCACTGCCACAGTTCTTTACCCTGAAAAATCAATGTTCCACAATTTTATTTATTTATTTAACATTTGTTTACTGGGAAAGTCCGACTTGGAACAAGCCAATTTTCAGCAGAGGCCCAGAGAGAAATGCTCCAGATGCATGTCTTTGTAATGTGGGAGTTAACCGGAGCACCCGGAGGAAACCCACACGAATGCAGGGAGGACATGCAGACTCTGCACAGAAGGCACCCCAGCCAAGAATCAAACTGGAGAACCTCTTACTGTGAGGCTTCAATGCTACTGCTGCATCACTGCGCCATCCAATAACAAATGCCTTTTGAGGCCCAGGTTTCCTTATTAGTTACTGATGAGCTAGTAGCAAAAATAAGACGGTGCCATCACCCTGATAATTTGGTAGAATGTCTTTGTACAGTGTAGTGTACAGTTGATCTTAACTTCAAAAGAAAATCTTGCTTTATGTCCATGTATTAGAAAGTGTTGGAATAGAAAAGTATAATTTATTCATTTTTGCCTGTTCGGCTATCAGCATATTTTTACGATGTGAAAGAAAAGCACAGACTCTGACAAAAGCCCATACAGATACAAGGAGGACATGTGGGCTTAACGAATTAAGCACCTAGATCGGAAGTGAACCACAGAACCAAGTGTTGGGAAGCATCCGCAACCCTATGCCACTTAATAAGAAACTAAGTTGAGATTATTCTTAGTAGCAGTCTGTACTTCTCTGAAAACAAGGGAGTGGCTTGACACATTTTGGAAGGCATATAAGGAGTAGAAAACACAATTTTACTGCACAGTTGCTCCTTTCTGAAGGTTGATCTTCATTTTTATATAATTTTGTGTAGTTTTTTTCAGTATCTTCCTACATCTCTATTTTGATGTGCTGTCATTGTTAGTTCTTAATCCCTGTCTGTCCATGTAAAAAGCTGAGTAGATTGTACAGAGAGCATAATTACTAGCTTTACTCAATTTGGCTATGATGGGATCTACCCAATGTCCTGAACTGTTTTGAGGAAACCAAGACTGTATGGGGACACAAAATAAACAATGCCTAAATTCTTATGAGCACAACAGTATGTACAAGAGGTGTGATCCCAGAGAGGAGGTTATTGTGTGGAATTGGCCTCTGAAAGAGGGTACAGCTGATATATATCTAGTGCATTGTGTTTACTGGGCAAAATCCTACTTGCAAAATCTGTTTTACAGGACTGAGAAGTCTGTACATATAAGTTGTAACATAACTAATAATATGGTTATTAAACAGCTAACGTTAAGCACATTAGCAGACAAGTAATCATACATTATGATTACTTTTACAAGTTGATACATTACTTCATTTTGAAGTAGCATCTATTAAAACAGATAATTACACGAGCATTAAACGTGACTGTACGTTTGAGTCATTTGGTGCTAGTCATTCCATAAATGATTCCAGCAATACTGACACTGTTACTGGAGTGTATGACAGATAATTGTAAACTTCATCACCAAGAATGTTTCAGCGTTTGGAATGAGACCCTGAAGGTCTTATCCATAGCACTGCACCTTTTCCTGAAAGCTTCAAGAAAAACGAGAATAGAAGATTATAGTTTTCTACAGGAAATGTGCAACATAAACGTCAGTACACTCATATGCCTGTTTGAGCTATTAAATAAAGTCTTGTAAACAGTTTGTAGTTGTCAAGTATACAGCCTATTGGAGAGCCATATCCAGTCCGGGATCTGAAGCACATTAAAATCCTATACTCTCCCAGTATCTCTTAGCAAGCTTGGTATGATGCACAGAAGTCAGTTTATCAGTTAGACTGAGCTAAGTGAGTTTACACAGCTGCATCATACAGTCGTGCAGGATGTGGTACGGCCACAGTAAGTAAATGTATAATTGAAGAACACGTAACAGTTGTTTGCACCTTATAAATTACCAAATGTCATATTTGTCTTTTTAATTTGGTAGTTTACTTGGTATACAAAATACATTCTTAATCAAAATAAAGTCCTAAGTGCTTAAAAAAGTACTGAAGCAAGTTCTTCACTCATCAGAGGAAGAGGAACCTTTTAACATCTTCTCTATCAGTACCTAAGAAACTCCCAACCAGAAACAACTTCTTTGGTTTTGTAAGTGCTAAGGTATAAATTATTTTTACCACCATTCTACCAAAGATCTTACCTTGTTGTGGAGGCCAGACTGAATTTCAGCACTGCTGGAGAAGTTAAATATTATGGTGTTTATAATCAGCATATTAAGTAATGTTTGACCTATTTGGGAAGAGTAGAGGCTATAAAACCAAGCCTTGTGGTAGAAATATAGTCCAAGTCAGAAGTAGCGTTTTATGTTGAAAGCCTTGTTTCTTCTGAAATAAGTGGCAACCCAGAGCAAAATGGGGTAATACGAACCAGTAACTATGTGCTGGTTAACAAGCTAGCTTGATCACCAGTATGATGTATTCTAGAAAGCGTTAGAAATACAACATCCATTGCCTTATCGCTGGCCATTGTCCATATTCTTAAGATTATTATTAGTAATTTTATTAGACCATTATTAACCCTGTGCCCTAATCTGTATTAACCCCATACCCAAATCTAAATTCATGTCTGTTATCTTGAGTCCCTTTAGTGTAAAAAGATAGTTATCTGAAGTGCCACCTTTTCTAGTTCCGTACAAAATAGGCTAATAACTGTAATCAGGGTGTAATTTTCTTGTCCGGCTTGAGCTACATGCGGATAGAGGCTACCAGTGCCTCCTTCCACAGTGTTGGAGCAGTACTTTCCTGTATTTGTGAGTTTATTAGTCAGGCCTCCGGAGGAGTAGTAATATCAACTCCTTCCACAGTGTTGGAGCAGTAATTTCCTGTATCTGTGTGTTTATTAGTCAGGCATCTGGATGAGCAGTAATATCAGCTGCTATCTGACTCCTTAGGAGGAAGCCAAAAAATGAAAGCAGAGGCTTCTCACTTAACATTTATTGAAGGCTTCCTAATTTCATTTGTACTAACCAGATTATACCTAAACAAGATAATGAAGCATAGGTCAATAGTAAATGAGAGATTATGCAAGAGAGCTAGTGGACAAGTTACTTAAACAATAAATCATGGGTGAGTGTGGACAGTGCAGGACTTAAACATAGCAATTGTGGTTTAGTCACAAGGACAAAACGTGAATGACAACACAAAGCCAGCCATGGGTGAACTTGCATAACCCACAAGTGAATATGATTTATTGCTGTTACACATTGACATAATTTTAAAAGGAAGTGTTCTCCTGTTTTAAGTAACTTCATTGTGTAATGTGATTTCATTATGTTTACTTATGCTTTCACTTGCTGGAATCAAAAAGTCTGATTAGGATACAATATGCATCGCTACATTTCTGAACATTAAGACACCTCTACAATTTTTTTTTCCAGTGTATTTTGGCAACAGGCATCCCTACCTGTGTGAGTCTTTTACAGACAGTAACTGTAAATATGTTTTATAGTTTGCTGTTAAAGTTTGTGGGAGATCATCCCTTTTAAGTTAACTGTTGCTGTTCATTGCTTGTAGAATATCATATGTACATAATGCTGGCTATGACTTTTGACGATTCGGTAGTCACAATAATCTTTAGTTCATCGTGACTACTGAGTGGCTTCCAGTGAGTAATGCAAGATTTACTATGGGTATGCTGACTGGTCTGTCTATTCAGTATTTATGTTTTGGATTAATAATTAGCCCTTCCTGTATAATGTGACAGTGATTTATTTAGACTTGTGAAATGATGAGTAAGCTTACATCATTTTGAATTGTGGTATCTTCGTCAAAATGCTTTTATATGTTATACTTTGTAGTAGTGCTACAAGTAAAAGAATGAATCCCTTCCGTGATTCTTTTACAACTTGGCAGAAACAGTGCAGCACTTGAAAATGCTGATGTTTTTCTTGCCTGTTAGAATATTTGCATTTGTTTCTCATTGCAATATATTCCTACTGATCCTTAGCCAACCAAGAATGCATCTAGTCCCACAAAGTCCTTTCTTCTTCCCATAAAACATTTAAACTGATGAGTAATCAGTTTATTCAAAAGCATTCTAGTGAAGCAGGCTTATTTAAAATGTGCAGAAACTGGAAGCAAAAGCAAATGTGCTGACCCGTGATATTAGGCTGGTGCCATGTGCAAAATGGGAGAAAGGGGTTATGGAGGGATGGTTTGATAGCAGACCAATCAGTTGCAGCCACAGTCATTCCAAACCATGAAATGTGAAGTTGTAGGTATCCCCTGGAAGTAAAAATTTCCGAAGTCAATTTAGCAGGACAGAGGAATGGTTTCTGAAGTTGTCAGACATTGTGACAGTCACATTAATATTGCACAGTTGGAAACAACTCTGGCAAATAGGCAGTAGCCTGCTGTTTGGATAATGATGTGATGCAAGGGGCCAAAGGGAGGCTAATAGCATTGCTGCTGTATAAAACAATCCAGTGCCCATTCGTACTGAGAAATCTCCATTTAACAGTAATTCATAAGTGCTACTATCACCAGATTACTTAGACGGATCTGGAGTACTTCACTCATGAGATCATGTTTATGCTAAGAACATCCAACTGTTTTCCTGTTTTTGCCACCAACTTTTTTAGTGATAGGATATCTGACCTTCTATCATTTTAAGAAAACTGGCATTCAAGAAGCAAACTACTGACATGCACCTAGCAGGGCTCCACCACTTCATCATCAAATAATCATTATCAACCCCCTTTTACATTTCTTTCATGGGATTGAGCTGTCGCATCAACTGTCACCATCTTTATCAATTCAGTGCAACTCTGCTACCTTCTTTGATACCCATGCCTGACTATTGCAGCTCTTCTCTCACACAGTCCATCCACTTCTTTGCTGGGCATTCTTGTTTCATCTTGCCTTTTTCCTGTCTGTCGCAAATATTTTTCTCCGGATTGTCTTTTGCTTTCCTGCACATGTGCCTGAAACAGCATAAGCTGGTCTCTTTAACCTCTGCAATTGAAGCTTCTTGGGCTGCTGCTCTGATGTCCTCATTTCTTCATCTGTCCCACAGTGTGCATCCTACTGCCTGTCTAAGACACTTTTTATCCATCACTTCTTTTTTTTTTTTTTTTTTTTTTTTTTTAAATTCTTTTTATTTTATTTCTTTTTCAAAAACACACATAACAAACAAAAACAAAAAATTCACACCCACAAGTTAACAAAGAAAACAAGTATATACAATTGTTCATAGCCCAAATACAACAACCATTATAAATGCAATGGTATAAAAGTAAATGCATGATACATAGAAAGATTACGACATAGCATTTCAGGTTACTAAATGTGCAAAAAATGAACTCCAAAAGTTTTCAGAATGGTACTTACGATTCCCTTTATAAAAGAGGAATTTCTGAGCCTTTATATGTCTAAAACCTAATTCTTTTAAACCTACCCATGACATTATTGTTTGGTTCTTCCAATGGAGAGAGATATAATATTTAATAAAAATGAATATGGAAATCAACACCCTATGTTGAGACTTAGAAATACCAGCTGGAGGTATATGTGGTAGAGCATACTGCCATGAAAGTGTTGATTTCTCGTAACCCATCTTTCCCAGGATCACTCTTAGGGCGCACCACAGTCTGTACACACATTTACAACTCCAGAAGATATGGTATATGTCAGCTACATGTTTCTTACAAAATGAACATGAGGCTGGTGAGTTAGGTTGAAATTTATTAATAATTGCTGGGGTTAAATATGCATTATTTACAATCATAAGTTGCGTATAGGCCAGTTTTTTGAAGGGGATATATTTAGAGCTTAACTTAAAAGATTCTTGCATAACTGTAGCGGATATACTCGGGTCCTTATCTACCCAGAACTTGGAAAATACCGGTGAGTTATTAGTTCTGATCGAGAGCAAGAGTTTGTAAACATTGGATATCATCTTCTTCTTAAGCAGAAGTAGTTTCATGATACTTTTGGATGTCTCAATGTCCTCCCTGTTTAGCTCTGGAAATTCCATATACGGCTTAATTAGATCTAAAATCTGTCTGAGTATTAATGTATATTTGTTAGTTAAATTAAAGGATTGTCTAATTTCAGAGAACTTCAGGTGTTTAATTATGAAAAAATCCGCAAAACATGGGGAAAGTTGTCTAGATTTAACATGTTACCACTCAATGTTAAATTCGGATTTAAATGTATGGGTTGAAGAGAGGAGAAAGCGTGAAAAAACTTCATGGACGTTAATAATTTATGAAATGTCATAACATTAGATTTGAGACCATAAATGATTTTATGCCTTTCTAGATTCTCTTTACTCAAGAAGGGAAGAGCCGATGGGTTAAATTTAAGGGATCTGACATAATTAAAATACAGAACTACCCAGGACGGGGACCAAACTTCTGAATTAATTTTATAGTTCGCTATATTCAGAATTCTACTACTCTGAATGATATCATAGTATAATTTGAAGTCAGGCAGAGATATACCTCCTAGGTCCTTCGGAAATATTAATTTAGAATAGGATATTCTCACAGATTTAGGTGACCAAATAAATTTTGAGAATGTTGAATGCATTTTGCTGAAGAATTTCACCGGAATAATGGAGTTAGTGGCTTTAAAAATATAAAGGAACCTGGGCAGAATGTTCATCTTGATTATAGTTGCCCTCCCCAGAAAAGGAAGCTTAAGTTGTGCCCATCTCTTCAGGTCCCCTTTATCCATCACTTCTATCTTCCTTCACTTCCCAGGATTCAGTACCATACAGTGGTATTGTACTGGTCACACCACTGTTTTGTACACCTTACCTTTCATCTACTTTGGCATTCATGTGTCACACACTACTCCTGACTGTGTGCCACTTGATTGCGACCCCTTTCATGTTAGCTTTGTCCTTCTCATTTAGACTTCCCTTCCCCTCAAACTCCCCTCCCAGATACTTGAAGCTCTTAAAATACTCCACTGTTTTCCCTCCTGTCACTATCTTCAGCTTTTTCTAATTCCCCTATTTGCTGCTATTACAACTGTCTTATCTGTATTCAGTTTCATCCTGTGTGCCTAAAGTTTTGCATTCCATTTCCCTATAATTTGCTGAAGTTCTTGTTAAGAGTGTGCTTGTAATACCACATCATCTTCATACAGCAGCTGAGATAATCTCTCCCCACTGACGTGTTTGCTAATGTCGTCCATTACACATAAGAACAGCAGTGGTCTCAGAGCTGAACCCTGATGCACACCTACTCACACTAGGAGCCCTTCGGTGAGTCTGAGCACTGCTTGCACATTTATCTTTGGGTCCTTGTGCAAAGACTGTGATAATTCTACCAGTATTTCTAGAATTTGAACCACTGAATGCCTGTTCAAATCAGCTTTCTTAGGACCTTGTCACATGCTTTCCTCAAGTCTAGGAAAGCCCAGTTTGGACTATTTCCTCATCTCTATGTTCTTCTATACTATCTATCTGACTACGAACATTGGGTCAGCTGTGTTGCATCCTGATCTGAATCTGAACTGTTCATCTCTCATCTTACTTTCTACTACTCTGTGAATTAGTATGCCAGTCACTCTGTCCAGAACTTTCATGCAGTATGACAGGCGTCTGATACTTTTGTAGTGCTAAAGTTGTAAATGTCCCCTTTGTTCTTTTACACTGATACTGGAATGCTTGGTTTTTTTAGTTATCTGGGATATTCCTTTCTCTTCATGCTGATATGAGTACCCTCTGGAGCAGTTTTTCTCTGTAACTCACTCAACACCTTCGATCATGTCTGCTGTGACCTCGTCTGAGCCTGCTGCTTTCCCAGACTTTGCTTTCTACTTTGCCTCGGGTGTGCTTGTCTTTTTCTTTTATTGTAGGCTGTGTCTTGGCAGTGCATCTTCTGTGGGTTTTTCTTCATTTACAAGTTGCTGAAAGTACTTCCTCCATCTGCCTTTGATGTCTTGTGGGCTGTTGAGCAGATTGTTGCTTACATCCCTTTTGAAGGGTGTCCACGCCTGTTTTCTTAATCTCTCTTTCTTTGCCTTGCAAACTGATAGTTTCTTTGTGCCGTTTGCTGAGTCACTGTCCAGAAGCTGATAGAGTGCCTTTGATGCCTTGCTGTGCTGTTTACTATTGCAACTGCCTTCTTAGCCTGTTTGTTACCCAGCCATTATTCCTTCTTAGCCTAGTCTGTCTGTTCTGTCTCCCACTTTTTCCTGCACTCTTTCTATCTTTTGATGACTTCCTGGACATCTGCATTCCACCACCAGTTTTCCTTATGTACCTTGTATCTACACCTGGCGTGGACACATATCTGTTCTGCAGTCCTCACACATGCCATTTTGAGGAGCTGCCATTTTTCTTCAGCTCGGTCTATTTTCGCTTCTTTCTGAGGGCCTAGAGCCCTGCGTTTTTCCATGAACTCTTGTGCTTTCTCTCCGTTCAACGTCTGGGTGTTCGGCTTAGTCTCTGTTGACCCTAGAGTCTTCTCTGACTAGTGCTTGTAGCAGATTGTGGAAACCAGTTTTTTTTTTTTTTGTTTTTTTTTTTTACTGTGGGATGACTGTATCACTGGGGATGACTTTGCCATTGATGGTTCTATCTGAATGCCTTTTCTTTGCTAGGAGGAAGTATATCTGAGTTGCATGTTGGACACTCTTGCATATGATGTTGTGACTGAGTTTCTTATTGAACCATGTGATGTCCTTCCATTCCACCGTTGCAGTATTCATAACATTAGAGATCCCCTGCCAAGGACAGCCTAATGTCCGGCCAGTATACCAAAGCCTAAAGTTGCTTTAAGGTACGCCGTACATCACACATGTGCTCCTCACATAGTGTAGGGCATAAAGGTGATGTCCAGATGCATCATCCTCAGAACTTCTTTGCCATCGGTCTGAACATCAGTGCTCCATTACCGGTTTTACTGAGCTGTTGCAGGTAAGTGCCCTGTTGGGGTTCCTTTTTTTACTTTTTGTTGCTTGTGTGATTTCATGTCATCTAAGAAGGGTAAGTGCCAGTGTGGGAGACAGATTCTGCATAACGACTATCATGAACAGTGTCTGTTTTGCCCTGGCGCCTTCCACAACCATATGTCTTTTTCCATCTGTCAGGTTTTTGTTTTGTACCTAAAACCCTAAATAGTAGACGCTATTGTTTGGCATCTTATCTTGAGAGTCAGTGTCTTAAGTTTCTCGCGACAGATACGAGGGTGGGACAGCCGTCAGTGAAGAAGGCCAAGAAGCCTAGACCGGCTGGAGGGTTCACCTGGCTTTATCTTTGGATTCCTATGCTGTGACTGTGTTGGAGGCCGTTGGAGATCTGACTTCAAGCATGTCCGGGGAGGCATTGCCGAAGTCTACTTTGGATGCTCAGGGGGAACCACTTCTGATTATCTCCAAGTGGCCTAGGGGTGTTCCTCAGATATTAGTCAGAGAAGAAGTCCCTACTACCATCATTGAATGCCGTCCTGGGTCAGAACCTTCCAAATTTTATAAGGCAGATGTCCCACTGAAGGAAAAGCAAGACTAAGCACATTACTCCTGCTCCAAAGGACCCATAAAGTGAGTGGCAGTACTTTACTCAGGGTTTGTTTAGTGCTTTGATGACATTGAAACCTCCTCAGGGAGTTTGTGTTCCTGCTCCCACCTTGGTCCTCTACTCCCCCCAGAAGACCCAGAGACCAGGATTCTTCTGAGGAAGAGTCTGATTCGGATGAGGAATCCGTTGCTTACTCTTAGCAAATTCCTTCTCCCTTGCAAAATGTCTTGGAGGAAGAGGAGTCTACTAGTCCTGATACTCCCTTTGAAGAGATTTATTTTAGACACAATCTCAAGGATGATGGAGTTCTTTAAATTGGACTGTGCTCAGGTTTTGTAAGTACAGAAAGGGTACTATGAGTTGCTGCAGATGGGCTCTGTAGGCCTTCTGCTGTTTCTCCTGTTCTGGCTACCTTACTGGATACACTTTCTTAGCCCCCTGCTCCTAAGAAACCTGATAAATTCTGTATGTGCCTGAGAACTGTAGATTTTTGTTCAGATGTCCTTCTGCTGACCCCTTGGTGGTGTCTGTAACCTCTGACAAGCCCTCTCAATTGCTTCCTTCTCCCAAGTTACTGCCCTCTGATAAAGATAGCAGGACCATGGAAAAGCTAGGCAAGAAGATTTATACCTATGTCACCTTGGCTTTTAGGGCTGTTAATTATCAGACTCACATGTGCAGGTATTTATTGACTCTTTTATCCCATACTTGTCAGGTTATTTCTGACCTTCCAGACTCTGTGGGTAAGACTTTTACCCTTTCCCTGTTAGGAACTTCCTCCCAGGTGGCTCATCTTTCCATCAAGTGTATGTATGGTGCAGCAGATGCTTCTTCTAGGGCTGCTGCTTTTGGATCAGTGATGAGGAGGTATTCTTGGCTTTGGTTTCAGCCTTTGCCTGATGATATTAAGGCTGAGTTCTTGGATGCTCTTCTTGACAATGAACACTTGTTTGGTGAAGCTGCTGCTTTGTTTAAGTCACTTCAGGACAAGGGTAAGGCTTTACAGGAACTTAAACATGTCTTTTCTTTCTCCTGTGCCTAAATTCCAGAGTAAGTTCGCTTTTATTCACAGGCAATCTTGCCCTCCCCCTAAGGATAAGAAGGGTGGTAAGAGGACTCCTCCTGCTAAAGCTACTCAGACTTCTGTGCTTCAGAAGTCTCCTTTTCTAGATAAACCAGGTGTTGTCTGACTACCCTGTTTTTCACAGCCTCTTTCCTCATTCTCTTCACCACTCTCTCTCTCTCTGTCTTTCTATTTGGCTACAAATTACTCAAGATTCCTGGGTTTTGTCCATTATTCACCAAGGGTATTTTATTGTCTGGAAATACCTTCCCTCTTTTATGGGTATGCCTCAGCCCCCTCAGGAACAACTGTCTTCCAGAAGTACTTTGGGATCTTTTGACTCAGGGTACTATTCAAGAGGTGCCTGTGTCTCAAAGGGGGAAGGGTGACTTTCTGGCATTTTCAGATTACTGATTTGCCCTTTGGCTTTTCTACTGCACCAAGGGTATTCACCAAGTGCCTCACTCCTGTGGTTGCTTGTTTTTTTGCAGGATTCAGGGGATCCAAGTCTTTCCTACTTGGACAATTTTCTGTTTCAGACATCCTCTCCAGAGCTCCTGTTGCAAAATCTTCATTTTGCCATTTCTGTTTTGCAAAGCATGGGGTTCATAGTAAATTTCAAAAAGTCTTTTCTGACCTCTTCTCAAGACCATGTTTTTTCTGGGGTACAGGATACAGACTGTGCCTATGCTGGCAACCTTGCCTCCTCCCAAGGAATTAACTCCCCTTTTCTTCTTTCAAATTATTCTTCATCTGGCCTCTGTAACAGCCAGGTAATTTCTGAGAGCTCCGGGGTTCATAGCATCCACCATCCCTATGCTCCCTCTGGCCAAACTGCACATGAGAAAGTTTCAATGGTTTCTGAGATCAGTTTGGCTTCAACATTTGCATCCCCTAGAATTTGTAGTTTCTCTTCTGCCTTGTCTCAAGAAAGAACTTCACTGATGGAACCAGCAGTTGTCTCTCAGTCCAGGGCTTCCCTTTCACCCTCTTCTTCCCTCTCAGGTGCTGTTCACAGATTCTTCAGATGTGGGATGGTGAGCAGGTTTTGGTTCCCAAAAGGTGCAGGGTGTGTGGTCGCCTCTTCAACAGAAAGAGCACATAAGTGTCAAAGAGGTGAGAGTTCTTCTGCTGGCACTTTAGGTTTTTCATCCTCTTTTCTCCTCAGGACCTTTCAATGTGTTTGCAGACAATAAAGTGTTGATCTGGTATGTAAACAAATGAATATGGGAGACAAGATCTTATCTTCTTTGCTGGTTAGCACTCCTAGTGTGGGATCTTGCTATCCAGTATCAAGTGACTCTTAAGGCAGTGTACATTCCCTCAGGTTAAAACATTATGGCAGACACTTTGAGCAGGTCTTTAACTCAATCCCACAAATGGATGCTTCACAGGCATGTGTTTCTGGACATTGTCCATCGATGTGGTATTCTTCAAATAGATCTTTTTGCCTCCCCTCTGAACAGACAGCTTCCTCTGTTTTGTACAAGAGTTCCAGGTCCTCTGGTTTGGAAGGTGGACACCCTATCTTTTTCGTGGAAGGGGATGTTTCTCTACACTTTCCCTCCCCTTCCAATCATTCTAAAAGTTCTGTTCAAACTTCAACAGGATGCTACCAAAATCTTGTCGGTGACTCCCTTTTGGTCAAGACAGTATTGGTTCCCTCTTCTTCTGCATTTAGCCAAGGGCACTCATCACGAGTTACCACACAGGCTGGACCTTCTCACACATTAAAAGGGATCTCTCAACCATCCTCACCTGTCCACACTTCAGTTGGCACTGTGGGTGACAGGATTTTGATTCTCCATAGATACCTTTTGTTCTGAGGACATGCTTCGGTTTCTGCAGGAGGCCAGAAAACCCAATAACAGGAAATCCTACTTATTCAAATGGAAGAGGTTATCTGTTTAGTGTCTTTCTCATAAGCTGTATAAACTTTCTATGGATGTCCCTTTGGTTCTGTCTTATCTCTGTGAATTGCCCCATGCAGGGTTGACTTATTCTTTTGTTAAGGTCCACTTTTCAATTATCTCTGCTTGTCTGCCTTTACCTTCTAAATTTGAAGCTTAACAATTCCTTAAAGGCATCCTTCGTATTAGGCCTTTCAGGAAGCCTGTTCCTACTCCCTGGGATCTTAACTCATTACATTCGAATGATGCCTCCATGTGCATCTGCAGTTAACTTCTACTGACGCCTCAAGGTGAAAAATATTGCTTGTTAATATTTGCATCAATAATTCCAAAACAATGCTATGTCCAAGGTTTTAAAAGTTTTCATCTTAAAGCTTACACAATGGCAAACTCAACTGCATTATTATTTGACCTCTGTCTAGTGCAGGGAAATAGATATTAACTGTTGTTTTTATGATATTTAATTTATATAGATATAATTTTCACATTTTTCTAAATATCTCAACAACGAAGTAAAACAGAACTCATTAGCCTCATATGAAAACTCTCAGCTAGATGAATAAAATGCTGCTAATAGTGCGTGTGTAACTTGAGTCATTGCTGAGATATTAAATTGTTTACAAAATATTACAAATGTAATTGTTACTAGGGATGCCACCTATTTGTTTTTTTCTGGACTAGCCAGAAATCAAATTGATTCTCCGGTAGTCCGGAAAACAGTGTACAAACTCTGGTATTCTGTTTCAATAAAGGAAGAAGACTATTGGATTTTGTTACATCGGCTGATTTACTATGCTTTTTTTACAGAAAAGCATAGTAAATCGGCTGAAAGCAGGCATTAGGAATGGAAAAGAGGACATTCCCATCGGCTGGTGTCATAATAACGTCAGAAATTGGGTGGACCGTGGACAGGAGAGGGGGCAGGAATGGCAGGGGTTATGGGTGATTCGAGGGGTGTGGCTTTACTCCTGTTTTAGCCACAACGAAAGGTGGCAACCCTAATTGTTACTGTGTTTACTGTGACTTATAAAATTGTGTTTACAACCTAGAACCTAAAGAATACTACCACTATAAAATACTTTGTGCTGAAGAGTTTGCCATTTATACTTCTTTCATAATCCCTATGTTTCCAGACATATGAACATTTGTTTAAAATATGAGTACATAATTTGATTCTGTCTAAAGGCTTAGGCTCCGCCCATTGGAAGTTACAGCTAAAACTTCATGAGTTCCATTGGAGTGAATGAGTTAATTTTGTGTTGGAGAAATTGACTCAGGCTCCTTCTGAGCTTGCAGCTTCTGCTTTCTTGCAACACTACTCCTGGAAGACTATACTTTTGTTAGCCCTTACTTCTGCCAGACAGGTGTCTGAGCTTCAAGCCCTTATGATTTGTCCTTTTTTGGTGTTTCATAAGGACAGGCTTTCCTTGCGTTCTAATCCTTTTATGCCCGAGGTGTGAATGAGTTGTTCCTTAATCAGTCTACTTATTTGCCCACTTTTTTCCCTTCTCTGCAGTCTGCCAGTGAGTAAGTGCTGCACATGTTGGATATGCATAGACAACTCAGATTTTACTTGGATAAGACTAAGACGTTTAGGAAGTCTGATCAGCTCTTTGTTTCCTTTCATCCTAGGTCCTCAGGATTAGCTGTTTCCAAGCAGACTATTTGTTCTTGTATCTCAAAAACTATTTATTTTTGTTATTCCTTTCATGGTAAGAGCCTTCCTTCTTCTATTAAGGCTCATTCTACTGGAGCTGTGACTTCTTCTGGTGCTTTTTTCAAGGGTTTGGATACTAACTCTGTTCTTGATGCAGCTACCTGGACTTCTGTGCTTACTTTTACCAAGCACTACAAGTTGGATAGAATCTCTAGAGCTAGAGCTTATTTTGCTAGAGCCATCCTTCATGGCTTCCTAGAGGGCTGTGCTGGTACTTCTTCCTTCCAAGTTTTTCTTGAGCTTTGGCACACTCCTTAATGTAATAAATACTGCAACAGTGGAATGGAAGGACATAGTACAGTTGTGTAAAGTCTTACTATAACGGTAGACGTCCTTCTCTGCACTGTTGACGTATTCACTTTCCCCTCCTCCCCCTGGTCCATTTGTCTTCTGGATGTACTGGTGACCTCTTTTTTCCTTGGAATGGTGTTCCTATTGGGGCTGTCAGTTCTGAGGATGATACATCTGGACATCAACCTTTATGCCTTATGCTTCACAAGGAGCATACCTCTGATGTATGGCGTACCTTAAAGCAACCTTAAACTTTGGTATACTGGCCGGATGTCAGGCCGCACTTGGCAGGGGCTACCTAATGTTATGAATACTGCAACAGTGAAAAGAAAGGCAACTACTGTTATGGTAAGACTTTACACAACTGTACTTTATCCACCATTAAGGCATTTACAGACAAAAGTCTAGAATATCCTCTCCTTCTTTATTCCTCTTGCCTCGCCCTTTGGACCCAGGCAGTCTTCATATCCTATTATGTCTGTCCCAATACGTCCATTCAGGTCCCCCTGTATCAATACCAACTCATGATGTTGTGCTTTATCTTGCAGGTCCTGCAGCTGTTGTCTGAATGCACATCCCATTAGTGAGCATATATTAAATTTAGCAGTCCATAGTTTACGCTTGTTAGTTTGGTTTTACATCCAGCTTTCACGCAAAAGATATCCCAGGTAACCTAAGCTGGGAAATTGGACACCAGCCGGGTAATAGCTTATTGACCCAGGATGGCTGGGTTTTATGGCAGACACACACAGGGCACATAGATCCTTCCCACCATTAGCATGGGTCCCTGGCTTAGGCTGAAGTAGGCGAAGACCCCAACCCACTGTCACTTGCAAATACCAATGGCAATTCTTGATGGCATTAGTCAACATGACCCAGTTATCTACAGTCAGTTTTTTACACTGTCAAATGGTTAGCCCTGACAAGGAACGCTGTCTGTGATCTATGCTGTCCTGTCTTGAGAACATTGCAATTATGAAAAAAGTCCATATAATCGAATGTTTGAAATCTTGAACGTATTTAACACTATCAAAAGCAATCAAAACTCATTTGATAACTTCTGCTGGTGATAAGTCCATACAAGATTATGCACAATGGGGATTGGAGAAATTGTCCTTTCCCCACTGTAGAGTGATCTCAGAGTTGGTGTATATAATTAGGGATATGGGGGGTGCATTGGGGGCTTGCCCCCTGCAAAAACATAAGTTTTTTGTTTTTTCACTGTTTTTGGCTTTCAGTCTTTTGGGATCAATCTTTAGCCGTTCAAAAGTTATGTACTTCAATGTTTAGAAGTACATCCTGCAACTGATGCCTGAAGTGTTTTTTCTGTATAACTCTTCTCCTGAAAAACACTATTTAAACTCTGTGCTGCTGCTGTCAACAACTCCATTCTTGGATAAGTTTGAAGTAGAAACACCCAGCATGCTGTTGGGAGATGGGAGGAACCCCACAGAAATACAGAGAGAGCATACAGACTCCTCACAGGCATTGTGCAGAGGTCAGGCTCGAATCTTGTAGCTTGTACATGGAAGGGAAACTCCTTAATCATTGTGGACACAGTGTGTTCCATCACTTCTTGCTAGATACTTTATTTCCTATAAGCAGCACATCCAGTGGGTGACACTGTACAACAAAGTCTAAAAGATTTAGGATCTTTGCTTGGAAGTGTTTACATAGGTATTTTTATACCCCAAGTAGACTCCAAAGAATTTTTCCTCAGGTAGATAACAAATGTCGGAGGTGTGATGAGGAAAAAAAAAGGTAACTGGGAACATATTTTCTGGGAGTGTAATGAGTTGGCAAGTTTTAAGGATTCCCTGCAGACTGCTGTGTCAGAGATCCTGCGTGATCAAATTGGTATGATGATTTTTTTGAGCTATGATACAGAATCAGAATATTCTAGACATACTAAGGCCTTGATGAGTCTAATTACGGTGGCTGCCAAAAACGCAATCACTAGAAAATGAAAATCACAGTCTAAACCAACGTTACTAGAAGTAGTGAGTGTAGTAACACAGATAAAACAACTGGAATTGGGATATTCAGGAAAGGGTAGGAGCAAAGTACCGTGGAAAATAAGGGAACTGAGGGAACAATGCATGCAGAGGAGGAATGGGTTTAAAAGATGGCAGGATTTGAATGAGCTATGTAATGTTTGACTGACAGTGATTGGATAGATTATAAGTGATATATAATGTTTGTAACTACAGTTATGTCAGCATGGTTTGTGATGTATAATGTTTGCAACTGAAATTGTCAGTATGGTTTGTTTTCATTTATGTAAGTGTATGACGGTCTATGTCATATGTGATAATGTAATAAAAATGTTTCTTGTTTAAAAAATAAATAAATAATTTTGTCATTAGGAAACAGATCCTACTAGGTCATGTGGTGAGTCCACACCAACAAATGCTTGAATATATGTAATTTTTTTCCACAACATATTAAATGTGAGCCTTAAGATTAATGCAGGGTGGAGTGATAGAAGGAAACTAGCAGAACACTATTAGCAGTTATAGACAACACTGATCCTTTTGTACGTTTTACATCTGTCAAACTAGTGTAGTGGGCAGCATAATTTGCCAGCTGTTGTATCATTACAAGACCTATGGAGATCAAAAAGAGTGCCATTTTTAAGGCAACAATAAACATGCAGTTGATTTGAGTGGAGCCACGTCATTTGAATTTTGTTTTCTTAATTTCATTTATAAGGTGGAATGGCACCCCCTTTAACTATGCCATAAACCAATTTTAAGAAAAATACGACATGAAAAGAGTTAGGGGTGTAGCCACCCCACCACTTACAAATTCAGTTAACGACCTACCCAACTGTCTGTTCATCTGTCCAGCTGTCTTGTCTGTTTATTTGTCTAGCTGTATGTCTGTTTGCCTTGTAAATATGGTGGCCACTGTGCTCCATATTCACAGAGCAGTTGTGGCCTAGGGAGTAAGAGCGAACACGCAAGTATAAAAAGTAGCCAATGTTAGATAAACTAGGACATTTATTTAGATCTAGACTATGTAATTTAAAACTGTTGGAAACAATAGAGCTTTATAAAAGTGGGCACCAAAATTCAGTATAAGAACGCAAGTTAGGAGATTTCTCCTAAAGATAGCATTTTGTGAATTTGAAGTACAGGCTCCATGCCTAAATGGAAGGAAGGAATGAAGAAAGAAAGAAAGAAAGAAATTGTAGAAAGGCAGAGTGAAACAGAAAACAACCCGTAGTTCAAGATCAAAATAGTGAATAACCGTATTAGTGAATAAGTCACTCATCTTTGTGTAGTGGCATATTAAATTATGAAATATATTGTCAGGTGTGTTCCATATCAAAAAGAAAGAAAGGCTGACAGTACAGTGTTAAGTCCAATGAGTGATATTTGTAGCAAAAATAAGTAAAATGCACTAGAAGGATGACATGTTAGGTAGCATTCCTTGTTATTGTCTGTCGTCGTAGGATTGCCTAAATTCTAAACAAGTATGTTGGTGGGAGGGAAGAAGCCTCTGCCACATTGAATTTAGACAGGTGTAGATAAGCAAATTACTTCTGTGAGTTCTTTTAAGATTTTTTAGGTATTATTGTGGGAGATGCAGTCTAGATGTATATATCATTTTACCACTAACAATACTCTGAATTACTAAATTAAGTATGCGTTTCCCTATATTTCATATATGTGTAACTTTCTTGGAAATATTGCATATATTATTGTAGCTGTGAGCAAGTAGTGTGCTTTAAAAAAGGTAGTCTTCTATCTAGAATATGAAGTTTAAGACATCATTAAAAATGCTAATATAGTTAGTTGAAGGGCTTGTAGAATGGTTGTTTGCAGCAGAAAAAAACATGGGGGGATATTCAGAAGTACTTAGCACTTCTGCAGAGAGCTAAATGCCACAATCCAATTTGTTTTTATTTTAATTAATTGAACAGAATATGGCTAGAGCTGCATCTGAAAAGCATGGCTTGGTACCAAACACGCACTAAATGTTGAGGGCAAGCCACCACCTTCAATACAACCTGTGATAATTTCAACACACCAGCTCTCAATACACAGAAGCACCATGGTGTGTTTTTCCATGTTTTTATAGTCCCTGGACAGATTGTTGTACTTAGGCTGTCTACCAACCATGGGAGCAGAAAAGGAGGCCTAGAAAATGAAAGGCTCATTGCAAACAGCTGTTTTGCTTCACCACTTAATAGTTAGCATATTCCTCTCAGCTGAACCAAGCAGTCTATAAAATAGTAAAAGAATTCAGTCCTAGCAGTATTATATACAATGTAGAAGCTAGACTACCATATAAAAGAAGGTAAAATGTAATATGTAGCTGATAATTATAGTAAAAATGATAATAAAAGCTTTATCAAGTAAGCAATTGAATAGCTATGGAAACTTGGGTTAGAAATACGTAATGAGTATTATTTAGTTACGGAGAGGCAGAGAATAAGAATAGGCGTGATAGCTCAGAGACAGGACATTCATCTGCACAACTAGAAATCTGGATTCGGGAATGGACTTGAGCTGCTGGTAGGGCTGGCTGTGGGTGATAGGATAAAGCAGCCAAAATCCATCTGTCCTATCCCAGGGGGTGGCGAGTGGAAATCCTATGATTGGTTGACGTCTGGTGAAGACCAGAAATGTTGCAGGACTTTTGAGGGTTAATAGAGAAGACAGTGATGACATGCTGATGTCATTCCACTAGCCGTCTCCACAGCTAGTGTAACTGATCTGGCCACCGCAAAGAATGACACTACTAGGCCCTGCACTCATTACTCGCTATTAGATTCCTCACTTTCGGAGCTTACTGTTGAGGTCAACATGTGAAGGAGCCAGAGAGCCCACCTTGCAAAGGATTATGTCTGAGATACCTGATAAGGAGTTGTTGGGGGATCTGTGGTTAGTTACTCAGGGGTGCTGGGGGGGGGGGCGGGACAGTCAGAGGTTCTGTGGAGCTGGGGGAGGATAAAAAAGGAAAAGTAAAGAATATTGTTCTATCTCAGTAGAAAGACATCAGTAAAAAAACACCCACCAAAAAAAAAGACAAGCATAGCAGTTATGTAGAAGGACACACAGGTTAAATCTTCTGTTTGATGACTGCATCATACACTAACCCTTCCTGATAAAAATCTGTTTGACTGCAAAAATGTTGCAATCTCAGTGTCAAGCAAGAAACACATTTAGGAATCAAATGCCAGTCTCTGCAAGTCTGCCGCTTTACTGTTAGAAGAGTTTGCTCATATCCATTTCTAGCTCATCTAGCAACCAGTGCCACTCCCTGGTCTGGCACCCCTTAACTCTTAAGTTGAGATACAGCTACAGGTCCTCACCTCACCTCTCACATAAGAAGTGCCAGGTTTGTTTATGCCCTCTGCTAATCTTGAGTGCAGGAGCAAAAAAAAGTTTCCTGCTTTTAAAAACTGTACCAAACTGATTGTTACCTTTATAGCAAGCAGCTTGCTATGTTATACTACACAAAACAGTGTTTTTCTTTTTGAACCTGTATCTACTAGAAAACTGTATTGAATACTACTTTGTATAGACTAACTAGATGATGTGTATTCTGCATATTACTGTATGTATACTAGTGTACTATCTAATTATTGCATATTGGTTATATTTCTGTGGAGCTTTTCTCCCCAGGCCTCTGCTGAAAATGAGTATCTGGCCCAGTCGGGCTTTCCCAGTAAACAAATGTAAATAAATAAATTAATTAATAAAAAGAGCTGAAGCAAGTACTTTAGTCCTGAAAAGTTGCATCAGGGAATGAATACCCATACTGCACTGCTGACTGATTGGCATTTGCTAGTCATGCTCCCTAATACCTTGTGCTCGTTTCGCTCCGGCCTAGTTACACATCTGAGTTTATTTAACATGGCATTTTATACATGTACGTTTCATATATATATAGGAGTATATCTTTATGTATTTTATGTATAATTGAAGTATGTTTTACGTACATCTTGGCTTCAATTTTTTTTCTTTGTTCTTCTCTCAATGCACTCTGACTGGATATTCTTATCTGCACCGAGTGTTATCATTATGCACTGAATTTTACCATTTATTGATTCTTCATACGTTATTGCTGATTAGTAAGATCCTAATGGATTTTCTGCTCTTTAAGCTTGGGCTGTGGCTGAGAAGAAGTCAGTGTACCCCCCCACCTACCTGGTGAATGAATAGTAATAAATAAGTAAAATGTACTTGTCACTTTGTCATATTGCTCTTTACATTTTTGACTGATTGCAAACTGACAGTTCCTGGACAGATTTTCAACAACTACTATGGAGTTATATTAAGAATACCAGTGACTGCACACTGAACCATGTATGACTTGAACAACACCATTCCTAGGAGCTCCTTCAGTGTAGAATGGAAAAGTGCATGACTTCAAAGCAAGAAAGTCTGACTTTTATATATTTGTATATTCGTTTGTTAACCAAGCTGTAGTAGGTGTCAGCACAATAAATATGTCCCATAACATAGTACACTAAAGGCATTAACAAATATTGTCAAACTCTCCCAAAAAAGGGGATAGCTATAATCACTTCTAGACATGCAACCAAATGAAGAGCTTATCCCAGACACTCTTAAAGTTTAATTCAAACACTTTAAATAAAGATCCACAAACAAAGCCCTTATTGAAGTAGCTGTGTAGACACAGTGCTGGTGAATCCCTCTATTCCTACACAGTTGCTAATATCTGGAGTTTTCTTCAACCAGATATCAGATTGCAAAACAGCAGTCCCATCTTTAAAACCCAGTTAAAAGCCCACCTCATCTCATCTGGCAATGTACCTGTGTTGACCATGGCTAGCCCTTTTACCAACATTCAGATAAATCTTCCTCTGTCACTACTCAAAGGTCAAACACACAGAAAAAACTACCATAACGAATTGTATTTTTAAATGTATGTGTATAACTGTATATAGTATTACTGCACTTTCTTACTCAAATACATTATATTTTCTGCTTTAGTACTGCACACTCTATATGTTGTACACTTCTGTAACTTCTCATCATACTATGCCATGATATACTATTGTTTGCTCTGTTGTTTGTTTGGTCTATTAATTTGTACTCCTCTCTGACTTTTGTATTTTTATCATGTATGTGAAGCTTTTGTATTTTGTATTTTTTTTTAATGATTGTCATGTATGTGGAGCTTTTCTCCCCAGATCGCTGCTGAAACTGGGCACCTGATTGCCCAGTCAGACCAACTCGGTAATCAAATATAAAATAAGTAAAATAATTAAATGTCTTTGTATGTTGTATGTTTTGAGGCCTTACACCATGCAAAGACTATGCTCTCATTCTTATTTTGAAACTCCTTAGCAGCCGTATTAATGGAATGAACTGTTGTCTTACCTGTATTAAAACATAGCCCTGACTGTTTTGTACTCTCTAAGGTATTGTTTAGGCCGCACATTAAAATAAGACATCTGTCAATAAAAAGCATATTTTCTCCTGTATGCTGTGACATTAGCATCCATATCTATACTTAGCTGACTTTAGAATTCTTAGCGAAAAAATGGTCAGTGAGGGATAAAAAGGGAAGCCCTTCCTCTTACATTTCTCTACTTCAAATCCTTCTGAGATGGTATCGTTCATCAGAATCTTGGCTTTCGGTCTGTACTATCATATGTGGGTCTGGCTTTATCCACTGGACTTACAGTAGTCTGATCAGTGCCTGGACATTGCCTTCATAATTATGTTCTGGTGCAAACCCTCTTCATTCAGGTGATATGAGGGTGGGCAGATATTCTTTTAATCTGGCTGCCATTTCTCTGGCATATATCTTTAAATCTAAATTCAGTGAAGAGAAGAGTTTGGCCTATAATTAATAACTTTTTGTGTGTCTTTGCATGGTTTCAGGAATGCTGTAATCATTGAAGATGTGCAGGAATCAATTAAGAGTTCCTTTGTGCTGCGTCATTATAAAAACTTCCTTCAGAAATGGTGAAAACTCAACTCTGAAAAGATGATAACATTCAGTAAAGTTGCTGTGCTGGGGAGCTTTTCCAGGCCATCTGTTAGAGCTTGAAAAAGCTTCCTCAGCAGTTATTTTATATTTTCCTGTATCTCTGTGTTCTACGGTAATCCTATCTAATTGGGCTCTGTTGGGAAACATGTCCATCTTGTCATTCCATTCTGCATTTGTTTTTATTCCGTCGTTATATAATTTTATTACGTTATGTGAAAGCATGATTAATCCTCTGTTGCTTTCTAATCACTCCTTTCCTTGCATGATTTAATATAGTTATTTTCAGTTTCCATTTTTTAACCTCTAGTCTAATGACTTTCTTGGTTTATTCCCTGTAGCCCGATTTCTAATTGACATTCTTTCTACAGAAGGGTTTGCTAATGTTAGTTTAAGTGCGTTCCTTTTTCGGTCCGTCACCCTGTATTCTATGCCTGCTGCCAAGTGCATTCCTTTTTCAGTCCGTCGCCCTGTATTCTATGTCTGCTGCCAAGTGCATTCCTTTTTCAGTCCGTCACCCTGTATTCTATGCCTGCTTCCAAGTGCATTCCTTTTTCAGTCCGTCGCCCTGTATTCTATGCCTGCTGCCAAGTGCATTCCTTTTTCAGTCCGTCGCCCTGTATTCTATGCCTGCTGCCAAGTGCATTCCTTTTTCA
The DNA here is from genome assembly GCF_019279795.1 of Protopterus annectens. Classification (NCBI taxonomy): domain Eukaryota; kingdom Metazoa; phylum Chordata; order Ceratodontiformes; family Protopteridae; genus Protopterus; species Protopterus annectens. The sequence goes on from NC_056751.1 coordinate 688,250,866, forward strand.
GTCCGTCGCCCTGTATTCTATGCCTGCTGCCAAGTGCATTCCTTTTTCAGTCCGTCGCCCTGTATTCTATGCCTGCTGCCAAGTGCATTCCTTTTCAGTCCGTCGCCCTGTATTCTATGCCTGCTGCCAAGTGCATTCCTTTTCAGTCCGTCGCCCTGTATTCTATGCCTGCTGCCAAGTGCATTCCTTTTCAGTCCGTCGCCCTGTATTCTATGCCTGCTGCCAAGTGCATTCCTTTTTCAGTCCGTCGCCCTGTATTCTATGCCTGCTGCCAAGTGCATTCCTTTTTCAGTCCGTCGCCCTGTATTCTATGCCTGCTGCCAAGTGCATTCCTTTTTCAGTCCGTCGCCCTGTATTCTATGCTTGCTGCCAAGTGCATTCCTTTTTCAGTCCGTCGCCCTGTATTCTATGCCTGCTGCCAAGTGCATTCCTTTTTCAGTCCATCGCCCTGTATTCTATGCCTGCTGCCAAGTGCGTTCCTTTTTCAGTCCGTCGCCCTGTATTCTATGCCTGCTGCCAAGTGCGTTCCTTTTTCAGTCCGTTGCCCTGTATTCTATGCCTGCTGCCAAGTGCATTCCTTTTTCAGTCCGTCGCCCTGTATTCTATGCCTGCTGCCATTTCCTACAGCTCATCCAAATCTGTTTATGGTAAGCTAACTCATTATCGATATCTGGGTTTTTTTCTTTTGTTTGCACCAACCACATTAGCCAGGCTGTCGCTGTACATTTTAAAGAATTCCAACCATATTCTCAGACGAAGCATGGCACAGGGTTTAGATTTTATAAAATCTGTATCCCCTTTCACTATGAACTCTCAGGTTTGCTGATCTGTAAAAACTAAAATGTCATTTTCGTTTGGATCTCCAACTGAATTCCTCTTTTATGGACTCATCTGTAGGATTACTGTCTCAGAAACTGTGACCTGGATGATTCCTGCATGATGCAGTATTGCACTTTGTCACTAATAACATATCTAATCTGCTAGGGTGGCTGCGGTGGTGCAGCAGTTAGCGTTGCCTCCTCACAGCAAGAGGTTCTCCGGTTCGATCCTCGATTTGGGTGTCTTCTGTGCGGAGTCTGCATGTCCTCCCTGTGGTCGTGTGGGTTTCCTCCCACATCCCAAAGACATGCTGTAGGTGGATTGGACACTCTAAAATTGACCCTAGGCATGAGTGCGTGCGTGTGTGTGCCTTGTGTGAAAGGTTGGGCGCCGGGCTGGCAACTTTACACTGTAAAACTCCACTGCCAATAATGAGCGGACAGGTGATGCGCTGTGGCAACCCCTAACCGGGAAAACCCAAAAGAGGAAGAACATATCTAATCTGCTATCAGTAAGGGTATATGGGCTTATAAATATATAACCTTCGTCCAAGGGGTATAGTTCCCTCCAAAAACCTTTTAGAGCTAGTGTTTTTATAAGTTGCTTCAATGTTTTGTGCATTTACATGTCTTTCTGCGTTAATGATTGATAAATCATTCCTAATAAGAAGGAGAATGACCTCAATCCTGTTCTAAGCACAACTTCAAGAAGGTTAACAAAAATCTTTGGCAGTTTTCATTTATTTTTATTTATTTTATTTTCAAGTCGTTTTATCAGCTAAATTAGCTGGTCTACTGACCCTTTTCAGCTTCAACTGGGATGCAGAGTAAAACAGTTAATAGTAATAACAGTGTATTCATGAGTCATTTATAGATGATAGAGAGATAAAAGGTTTACATGGCAACTGTGACAAAATTAGATAGGTTTTACTATAAGCAATGGACATATAACATAGATTCACTGTGTACAGTAGAGAAATAATATATACACACACACACACACACACACACACACACACACACACACACACACACACACACACTATGTAAGGACGTAGAGTTAAAGACATATGCTAGGAACATTTGGCTTAAGTCGTGAAAGAGTTTTCAGTTCTGATATACCATGCCTTAGCCAGTATCACAAAAGTATGTACGTTTGGTCTCTTCAATACGATTTTTTATGTTTTTTTCGAAAGTTCCTAATGTATATGGGGCACATAGAATGAAAACAGTATTCAACATTTCTCTCAGGTGCCAAATTTCCCAAGCACCTGTGTTCTTTCTTTGTCCCAGAGAATGCCCTATGCCTATGATATTGTAACCGATGGAGCTAAACATAGTTTGAGAAACTTTAATATATTTAATTATTCGGAACACAAACTTTCCCCTGTACATTTTAGCTTGCTGTCAAAAGGTTTTAAATTTGTTCCTCACACTAAAGGTGATGTTTCCAAGTACATAATGGATTTTAAGCTTTTCTTACGTAAAATGAATCTGGACATTATGAGGCAAGGGAATACACATACACTTCAGGGACAGGAACCTAGGCGGAAAAGTGTGTTTAATCCCCCCACCCATCCCCAATTCAGAAATTTCGAAGCATCAATTGAGAAGGAATTTAGGAAATTTACTACTCAGGAATCTAATAGGAAGGTTTTCAATTTAAGAAAGGATGAATGGACCCTATTAAAACAACTTGGGGCCGATAATACTATACTGATCATGAAGCTGGACAAAAGCGGAGGAGCTGTTGTTATGAGCTCTGTTATTTATGAAGGTAAAATGCTGAACCTTCTGGGCAATATTGATACATATAGAAGGGTTTCAAAAAATGAAATCAATATCGTGTACCAAAAGATTGACATGGTCCTTTATGACTTTCTTTTGGAAGGTCTGATAAGTAATGAGACATACCAGTATTTGAGTAATAATAGACCTAGGATTCCAAATATTTTTGGAATCCCGAAAGTATATAAGGACCCTCAGGACCCCCCATTGAGGCCTATTATTTCTACGGCGGGATCTAGGACTGCCCCTTTAGCAAAATATCTGGATGTCAAGCTTGAGTCTCATGGTCAGAATAATAAGCAGATATTAAAGGATTCATGGGAGTTTTTGCTAAAGATTGATTTGGATTATCAACAGGTCGTTTTTGTCACCATTGACATTAAGGACCTGTTTTCTGTAATACCTCATTCTAAGGGCTTGGAATGGTTGGAATTGTTTTTGACAGACGATGTCCAAATTCCCAACAATGATTTACATATTATATTGGGGCTTATGGACTTAATTCTTAAAAACAATTTCTTGTACTTCAGTGGAGAATTTTTTCATCAAATAAAGGGGGTTGCGATGGGGGCGAACTGTGCCCCCACCTATGCGAATATTGTCTTGGCTTGTTGGGAAAAAGCCTTTATTTTACAATCTGAATATAGGCATTGTTGGATTAAATATGTCAGATTTTTAGATGACATCTGTATATGTTGGTCTGAGACGGAGGCCAAGTTAGTTGAGTTTTTAAAATACCTAGACACTACAACTGACTTTTTAAAGTTTACACATACTGTTTCTAGAGACTCTGTACATTTTTTGGATGTCACTCTTGAAAAGACAGTGAATGGTAGTGTTAAGTCTAAGGTTTATAGAAAAAACACATATTCTAATTCTTACTTGCACTATTCGAGTGCACATCCCCAAATCCAGAAAAAGAATATATTTAAGGGCCAATTTACCCGTGCTTCCAGAATGACTTCTTGTGACAATGATTTCATAGAGGAATGTGAATTTTTACACTGGGTTTTCCTAGAAAGGGGATACCCAGAAGATTTAAGTGGCAGCAAGTAGAAGGGAAAATTTTGGCCCTGTTCTGGGGAATGACAGAATTATTACAGTGCAGCTCAATACAGTGAAGTTTGCAAACTGTAATGCTAGCAGAGCTTTTATTACTGAATTTAACATAAACATTTTAGGTCTCAATAATATTGTGAAAAGTGAATGGGAAAGATTCATGGGTTTTACAGATTTGACATTCTCAGATAAAGGCCCCCTTAAATTTGTTTACAAAACTGGTAAAAATTTTAAGAACTTTTTGGAAGCTAACAGAGCTGACAGTAGGATTCTCAGTAATAGATGTAAAGGGACATAGAGATGTGGGGGTGCCAACAATGTCAATATGTGGCCAACAAGGAGAGTATTGCATTGACAAGCCGGGGCAGAACATTGTGTAGCTATAAGTATCACAACTGCAATAGTGAAAGAGTGGTTTATTTGGTAACCTGTAGTCAGTGTGCCTCATTTTACATAGGCAAAACAGAGCGTAAATTAAAGAGACAAATATATGAGCATATATACGACATTAAAAATAAGAATGAGTCTAATGCCCTTTATAAGCATACAATTTATGTAGTCAGGATAGTTTTAATTTCTTTGTCCTAGAAAGTATCCCACTTGACATCAGGGGAGGACCCTGGGAGACCTGCCTGGAGTACAGAGAATTGTACTGGCAGGTATTCTTGGATGCAGGAAAACAGCCTGGACTTAATGGTTATATTTCCATCTTACCCTTATTAAAATTAAGAGCTGCAAAGCTCTAATTTAGGGTATAGTGGTACATGAATATTTTACTCTTTTTGGCTCTTTTTGACTGTTTTAACATCTATGGCTTAGCCCTTATTTATATGAATGTCTGTGATTTCTTTTAGAACAGAAATTCTTTTATTAGACAAATGTTTTATTTTGATCAGTAGATGGTGCCAAGATCATTGTTGAGCTGGCACCTCGGCACCGTAAAAATCTACTGCCAATCATTAGCGGACCGGAGTTCCGCTGTGGCGACCCCTAACCGGGAAAAGCTGAAAGAAGAAGATGGCGCCAAGATCATTATATTTACTGTATATTCTTGTACACCCTTGCATACATGTAATGAATTTATTTAATAGTTAGGATTTTTAAGATGAATTGAATTTAAATTAAGTATATTTATTGGGAAATGTTATAGTAACACATTTTATGATATTTAATGAGATTGTAGTTGTCTTAATATTGATTTTTTATGTAATTGATAGTTTGAATTTTAAAACGGAGGTGAGTAATGTAAAAATGTGCCTTTTTATGTGAACATGGTTGTGAATGTCTTAATTAGGAGAGGAACCTGATTGGTGTGCTAATTTTACGATTAAGTATATTAGAGTAGGATTTATTATGTGGCTATTACTGTCTGAAGAAGTCTGCTGTGGTGGACAGAAATGTGTTATAATTGTGTAGCGTTAATTAAAGTACATTCGAACTGCTGGAGTTTCCGTTTCACCTTGTTGTGCTTTAGTTTTTTTTTTTTTTTTTTGGTGGAATTTCTCTGTTTTTTGTTGGATATGCTGTTTAAACTCTTCAATATATGGTCTTTTCTATGCATGTGATAAAACATCTTCCATGTTGGTTTACTTGTCTTAATTAGTGTCTTGCAGCACAGCAGCATGGATTTTATGTGTTCGCCAAAAAAGCAGACACAGTTTACCTTTTTCAGATCAATTTAAGACGTCTGGTATTATTAGGTTGTTGATCGACATTATAACATGATTGTATAATACCAGCACAACAACAGAAAAAAAACAGTAATTACAGTAAGCTATAAGCAATAACAAAGTGAGGTCAGTAACAAGTCATTTAATTACTTAACTTTCACTGAGCTATACAGTCACATACTGTAGGTAGTATGCAAACATAGCTAATCAAAGTGAAATGATTGCAAAGCGAAAATCCAGCCTTCATTCACCAGGCAGTAATTTGCCTGCACATACACATTGTATTGGAGCTTTACTTCTGTGTAGTTAGGTACGTAGCACTCTTCTTTCCCTCGTTGGTTTTCATTTCTTCTTTAAATGTAGGGATGTAACGAAATACAGGATGTAAGTCAGTGTTTGGATCTGCACTATTGTTTATAGTATTTTGCATTCCTGGGAAATCATCTGTTCACCCGTGTGAACAAAGGAGATACTGCCAGCACAGCTATCTGGAAGTTTGTAAATAATTATATGTCATTTGTGAATATCAACAAGATTTATACAAGATGCTTGTGCTACAACTGTATTAGAACTGTATGTCATGTGTATATCAAACTGGTTTGTACAGACGTGTTAAAAAGGGTTCCCCTTTATAATCTCGAAATACTGAAATCTTGAATTTTAGTATCTCGAAACTATAAAGTCGAACGGCCCAAAATCCCAAAACGCACAATCACGAAAAATAAAATCCTAAACAAACCATACACCACACAACACGCACACCATTCAAACCACAACACACAAACTACACAATCCTACACTACATCTGTGCAGGGGGGCAAGCCCCCCTGCACCCCCCACTTATATATACCAACTCCGAGATCGCACCAACAGTAAAGAAATGCATTACTCACACCCACACATTCCACACTCCCTCGCACACACACACACACACACACACACACACACACACACACACACACACACAAACACATCCTATACTCACACTCATACTTTCACCTCCCTACCATAACCCACATGCATAACTTACAAAAACACTCACATACACCAACTTACCTTCACTTCCATAACACATCCCGGCCAAACACTTCCCATCCCGTTGCTGCACTGCATAAGTGCAGATTCTAGATATTCGAATTTGCGCTTTTGCACTTTCGTCATTTTTGGTTTTCGCCTTTACGGTCCTGAGATACTGAAATTCGAGATTTCAGTATTTCGGGATTGTAAAGGGGAATCGTTAAAAAGGTATTTTTATAAAGAGCTTGTCCTTAAAGTGAAACCACAGCGGGCCCTACTTTAAGATGACAGAAATGTACATGCACTATTGTAACTGTTTAAATGTATATATTTTAACAATGGAAACTGGAATGCAGGAGGTTAACTTCAAATAAATAACTGAAATTAAACTACTTTATGGCTAGGCCATAAAAGATGGTATATTTCATTGTTTAATTGCTAGTCTTGAAAGCATGAACTTATGCAATTGTTCTGTGACTTTCCAGCATCTGCCAAAGATCTGAAGTCTTTGTATTTTCACAGGTAGATGCTAAATACTGCCAGTTACAGCAGTGGGGTTTCACCTGGGATAGAGTCAGATGATAAATGATGTCATTCTGCAAGTTATCCAACCAGTAATATTTGAGATATTAATTTGAGAGCTGTCTTAGAGAGACAGAGCATTCGGTATTCTGTCTTGGACCTGGCAACAACTACAAAATCCATTCACCACACATCTGCCTTGCTCTACAGAAAGTAAGTCTAGGGAAACGTATAATTCTCTTAGATTCAGTCAGGAATATAGTGAAGCTTAGTTTAGATATTGTTCTTTATTTATTTGAGACTACCCTGCAATGTTTTTATAAATATTTTCTGTGATTTTGAACTCTTAATGCCACTGTGAATATATACTGAGTATTTTCTTGTTCTTATATATTATTAAATATATTTAAACCTTTCATGGTGGCTGATCTGTCTAGAGATATTTAAGTTCTGAGAGTACTTGCATATTGCATATTTATTTGGTGACACTGTAGTCCACTCCTAATAACCTTGCTCTTGGTCAAACTACCATTTGTATTAATATTAATATTACACAGTAAGATTGGCCACCCTTTAAGGGCCTTAAAGTAGCTGATAAGGAGTTGACTGGTAGCAGTGATAACTACCTTATAGTCTGGGAAAAATGGGGTGTGACGCCTCTGCACTGGCCCAGTAATCAAAGAGCCTCAATCCTCACCACTAGCACCAGTGAGGGATGTGCACATTGAGAGGATTTCAAGTACACACACAGTAAAGTACAATTTCCCTTAAGAGCATACAGAGATCACAGTCAGTCTGGGGCTGGTTTCTCCCTCTTTCTCCAGATCCCCAATAAGACTCCCCACTGGCACAGCTATAAGGTTAGGATCTCAGCCAAGTGGTCAAGCCAACACCTCCAGCACCCTCTCTGTCCGAGTGCTTTTTGTCCCTGCCCCAGTAGCTGACACACACACTTTGATATTTGATTTATATACAAACACACCCACACTACTGGGAAAGGCTGGCACAGATTTACTGGCTATGCCCCCTTCTGCCCAGACTAAATGGTAGTTATCACTGCCACCAACCAGCTCTTTATCCGCTGTTATAAGGCCCTTACAAAGTGTGACCAATTCTACATATGCCTGAAACCCTAGGCTCCACCATAGTAATTTGGGATTTGTCTGGCTGGTTCCATGTAGCCATATATCCCCCTCATACTTCTCCTGACTCCTATTGCCACTACCTAGCACAAGAGCCTCCCCATCATGGTAAGGTTTCATCATGTTAAAATGGTACCGTTTGTGCCCCCTGCCTAGCAGTTCTACCATGTAGTTAACATCAGTGACCTTCCTTACCACCTTTTAGGGTCCCTCCCAAGCTGCCTACAGCTTGTTTTGAACGACAAGAATGAGAATCATTAGCTGCTGCCCTACAGCATACTCTCTAGCTTGAGCATTCCTGTCATAATAGACCTTTTTCTGCTGTTGGGCTTCTGCCAGGTTCTCCTGGGCCAAACCCATGAATTCTCTGAGCCTTGTCCTGAGGTTTAGGACATATGTCACAACAGACTCCTTGTGAGATTCACACTCACCGTCCCATTCATCTCAAATCAAATCGAGAGGTCCCTTACCCTATGCCCATACAAGAACTCAAAGGGTGAAAAACCTGTGGATTCCTGGGGAACCTCTCTGTAAGCAAACAACAGATCAGGCAAATATTTGTTCCAGTCCCTATTAAGCTGATCTGCAAATGCCCGTAGTATGGTCTTGAGTGTAGAGTTTAACCTCTCAACAAGACCACTAGTCTGGGGATGGTAGGGAGTGGTCTTTAGGTGCTTCACCCCACAGTACGTTCACAGACAAGTCAGCAGGTCTGACATGAAATTGGCATCTCTGTCAGTCAGTATTTCTTTGGGGAAATCTACCCTGCTGAAAATCTCTAGCAAAGCATTTGCCACCTTTTCTGCCTCAATGAAAGCCAGAGCCACTGCCTCAGGATGTCTGGTAGCATAATCTATTACTTCTAGGATATACTTTTCCCCTTGGAACTTGGGATACTCAGAGGCCCCATAATATCCATAGCTACCCTTTGAAATGGCTACTCAATCACAAGCAAATACATCAAATGAACTTTCACCTTGTCTCCTGTCTTGCCTACCTTTTGGCACTGCTCACAGGTCCTGCAGTACCCTGTTACATCTCTGGAAATCCCGGGCCAATAGAAGTTCTGCATAATACATCTCTTTGTACGTTTTATGCCCATATGACCTAAAAAGGGAATATCATGGGGTATGGCTAGCAATGCCAGATGGTAGGCTCTGGGCACAGCTAACTGCTGTATTCTATCACCCTCTAGCCCTCCCTTAGGGGTCCACTGTCTGTACAGTAACCTTTGTTCCAGTGTACAGATTCCCCCTTCCCTTGAGAATCAGGTGCGTCACTAGCTACATCTCTCAGGCCTTGTAACGTAGGGTCTGAGAGCTGAGCCTGTCTCAACTCTCACGTTGTAATCCTTCCCAGCTCCCCATCCAAAGAAGTCTGGCATCCCCCGACAGAGGTGCCTCACTGTCAGCCTGGGTACTACTACTCACCTCTGCCTTTGCAGTCACTCTGTCCAAGGGAACATCAGTACCTATAAGCAGCTGTGGCTCACCTTCAGTCTCACTGGTACAAGGTAACTCCCTCCCTGAAGTAGCCACCTGTGCCTGAGTCTTCCCCAGGCTACCAGACCTGCATGCTTGTCTCCAAGCCTGACTGCGTGTAATTGCATGCACACACGATACTCCATTATCAAAATCATTCCCTATCAGGACATCTGGAGGGATATACTCAAACACACCTACTTGCTGGCTTCCTTTTCCACCCTCCCAGTCAAGGTGAACCCTAGCCAAAGGTATTTGGAATGGGGTCCCTCCTAAAGCTCTGACTGGAGTGGACTGCCCAAGCAAGTAGTGCTCCTCTGTAACCATTGCAGGCTTCATAGTGGTTAGGTCAGAGGCCATGTCTGTCTTAGCCATGGCCTCTTTCCCATTCAGCAAGATAGGATATAACCTCTTGTGGTAGTTTGGTACCCTTGTTGTCTCAAGACAACCTACTGTTGGCATTTTGTCATTCCCACTTACTGTCCCCCCTACCTTATGTTCCCCACCTTGCTACATGGCCCCACTGGTTGCATTTAAAACATTTAACCCTAGGTTCCGGACATGTATCTGGAATAGTAGCTTCCCCTGCTACTGGCAGACTCTGTTGGGGGAATCTGGGCTGCCCACCATGGTTTCCCTTAGACCCATGAGCAGCACTGGGTGTCCCTTTCCTGTGCAGTGATGCCCTGCTTGCTAGGTATATGTCTGCCTTCTTACGAAACTCATTTGCAGTATTGCTTTGTCTATCAGCTAACCAGATTCTCATCTCCTCAGGCAGTGCTAAGGGCTTGTTCCCTCACCGAAAGGTCTGCCAGCCCTTCAGAAGTGGGGACCTGACATCCATTCACACACCTATGAAAATAAGTGCTTAGTTCAGCAACATATTCACACACACTTTCATCTGCCTTGTGTCTGTGCTCATGAAATGTTTTCCTATAAGCTTCAGGTGTTAACTTAAAACATTTTAGCAAACATTTTTGTACAATATTATAATTTAAACAATCAGTGTCGGACAGCTTGGAAAGAACAGTTACAGCTTTACCATGGAGGAAGGAGGTCAGGAACTATGCCCAGAGCCCTTGGTCAACATTATACTGTTTACATACCCTCTCAAACATATGAATGAAACTATCAAAATTATCCCCCTCTGTAAATTGTGGAAGAAGATGACTGAATTTTGTTGCTTCTGGGGTTCAGTTACTCCCTTCCCCATTACCTCCATGACTCTGGCAAAGAGTCAGTATCTCATTTTAATGTTGCCTCTGCCTCTCATTCTCCTCAGCCTCCAGATGTCTCAGTCTCTCTGCCACTTCTTTTTCCAAGAGCTTGGCCTCCGAATCAAGTCTCTCTAACTCCAGACAGATTTTTAAGTCCTCTGTGGAAAGGTTGAGCTGTCCATTTTTGGAGAGTTGTACATCTCTAAGGCCAGTCTGATTGTCCTCCTGGTTGCTGTTCTGCGATACAGCTGTAACTAAAGCTGAAATCATGTCTGCTTTAGTCAGGTTGGCACGCACCAGTCCTTTAGCCTGGCACATCTCAGCCAACTGGCTCCTTGTTAGCTTGCCATACTCCTCTGCTGATGCTTGCCTGCTCTCCCTAACTAAGCTAACAAAAAAAAAAATAAAACAGTTGTGTTGTGATATGAACTCTGAATATTCACTATGTGGCTGATTGAGAGTACAAACACCTTCAGTGACCACTGTATACAGGCTACAGGAATTCAGTAACCACGCCACTACAAACCAATTAATATGTGATGTGGCTATCCCACCACTGCCAACCAATTAATATGTGACGCACCTGCACTGGCCCAGTAATCAAGGAGCCTCACCACTAGCACTAGTGAGGGATGTGCACATTGGGAGGATGACAAGTACACACACAGTAAAGTACAATTTCCCTTAAGAGAACACAGAGATGACAGTCAGTCTGGGGTTGGTTTCTCCCTCTTTCTCCAGATCCCCAGTAAGACTCTTCACTGGCAGAGCTATAGAGTTAGGAGCTCAGCTGAGCAATCAAGCCAAAACCTTCAGCTCCCTCACTGTCCAACCAGTGCTTTGTGTCCCTGCCCCAGTGGCTGACACACACACTTTGAGATTTGATTTATATACAAACACAAACAAACCTGGGATGGGCGGGCACAGGTTTATTAGCTATGCCCCCTTCTGCCCAGACTAAAAGGTAGTTATCATTGCCACCAATCCAACGAGAAAACAAAATCACGGATAGACTGAAACGTTTAATAAAGCAAACAAATAACTTAGTATACAAACAAATTTCAGTTATCGCTTTCGTTTAGCTCCTGCCAAACTTTCTCAAACTAATCTAATACATCACTTCCTGTGTATTAAATAAACAATGCACTAACGTAATTAATGAATTAAACAATTAATATAATTAAAAAATTCAAATGCTTAAAAGAACAGCACCAGTATAATAAACAAAATACCCATTCAACACTAATTAGCACGTAAACAGGTTAAATGTGACATTTCAAGTATCAAAACTGACAAAACGCAAACATAAAAAATCTGGAAAGAATGAAACCTGTAAAACTTAAATAATGTGTGAACTATTTCACGAGTGATGTTAGTAATACCAAGTTTGTATATAAATGATGGCAATAAAGTATGAACTTTGTGACAATGTACTCGATATATCCAAAATCAGTAAAATTACATTTACAAAAGACGGACAATATGTATGTATATGTGGGATAATAAAAGAATGCACTTAATCTCGTACATTCAATAATATAAGTATGTGTATATAGAGGAACCTCACAGATGTAAAATACTTGTTAAAAATATGTACATATGAAAAACCTAAAAATTACTATAGGATATATATATATATATGTCTAAAAATATAAATATGAATATGTAATATGAATATTAAAACAAATATAAATAAATACATATATATAATTAAATATATCAATAAATATAAATAATATAAATGTAAATATAAATATAAATTTGCATATGTATTTATAATATATAAAATTAAATATATGATTAAATATATGGAATGTGTGTGATCATGAAGTATATATAATATAATGTGTATAAGTAATAAATAGTGAGTAAATGTAATAAATAATTAATTAATAAATATTAATAAATAAATATTAATCAATAAATATTTAACTTAACAAAACAATAGATAAAATTTATCTCATGAACATTTTTTTAAATTAATATATAATTATTATAAAAATTGGAAATTAAAAAATGTTCAAATAAGAAATAAGGTGGAAAATGTAAAATGTTCCTAAGCATCTCTCTAGTGATTTTAATTTTAAAACACTACTTATAGAGGTAGTATTATTCATCCCTAGCCAATTATTGGCATTAAGTCTCAGTTGCCATTCTAATTCAAGTTTTTCCAAGAATGGTTGCCATGCACCCCCTCTAACATCCATTTTTATAACATCTAAAACAACAAACTTAAAATAATGTGAAGGGAATGCATTAATATGTTTTGCCAGAGCATTCAATTCATTACCATCACGTATTGCTCTTATATGTTCACCAATACGTTCTTTAAGTTTTCTTATATATATATATATATATATATATATATATATATATATATATATATATATATGTTTTTATTTATATTTGTTTTAATATTCATATTACATATTCATATTTATATTTTTAGACATATATATATATATATATATATATATATATATATGTCCTATAGTAATTTTTAGGTTTTTCATATGTACATATTTTTAACACGTATTTTACATCTGTGAGGTTCCTCTATATACACATACTTACATTATTGAATGTACGAGATTAAGTGCATTCTTTTATTATCCCACATATACATACACATTGTCCATCTTTTGTAAATGTAATTTTACTGGTTTTGGATATATCGAGTACATTGTCACAAAGTTCATACTTTATTGCCATCATTTATATACAAGCTCGGTTATTACTAAAATCACTCGTGAAATAGTTCACACATTATTTAAGTTTTACAGGTTTCATTCTTTCCAGATTTTTTATGTTTGCGTTTTGTCAGTTTTGATACTTGAAATGTCACATTTAACCTGTTTACGTGCTAACTAGTGTTGAATGGGTATTTTGTTTATTATACTGGTGCTGTTCTTTTAAGCATTTGAATTTTTTAATTATATTAATTGTTTAATTCATTAATTACGTTAGTGCATTGTTTATTTAATACACAGGAAGTGATGTATTAGATTAGTTTGAGAAAGTTTGGCAGGAGCTAAACGAAAGCGCTAACTGGAATTTTTTTGTATACTACGTTATTTGTTTGCTTTATTAAACGTTTCAGTCTGTCCGTGATTTTGTTTTCCGGTTGGATTGTTTGTTTTTGGCTCTTATCATTGCCACCAACCAGCTCTTTATCAGCTACTATAAGGCCCTTACAAAGGGTGACCAGTTCTACTGTGTGATGTTACTGTTATCCAAATGGTAAGTGTGACTAAGACTAAGGCTATTTAGGAGTGACCTGTAAAGTGTCACCAAATACATATGCAAGTACAGTAAGAGCTTAAATATCTCTAAACAAACCAGCCACAATTAAAAGGTTTAAATTTATTTCATAATAAATAATAAAAGAACAAGACAATACGCAATAACAGACACAGTCACTTCAGAGTTCAGACTCACAGGAAATATTTTAAAACAACATTGCAGGACAGCCTCAAATAAATACAGAAAACATCTAAACTAATCTTACTATATTCCCGTGTAGCTCTAAAAGATACTTTTCCCTAGTTACTTACTATTAGCAAGGCAGAAGTGCTGAGGGTGGATGTTTCCAGTTCCAAACACAAATACAAAATGCTCAGTTTTTGAGAGAGTTCCCAAATTAATATCAAAACATTACTGCTGGGTCAGCTGGATGACATCACTATTTGTCACCTGCCTTCACTTCCCAGGCTAACAGATACCAACAGAGTTTAGCACCTCTATGTCAAAAATACATATCTCTCAGAAGTTTGCCTAGAACTGGAAGTCGTAAAACAGCTAAGCACTTTTACATTTTAAACCTAGTAATTATTTATGTTTCAAAACAATAGAAAAACTTTAGCTCTAGACTTCCCATCTTCTTGCTGAGCTGAAACCGAGATAACACAATCGTAAACAATTTTAACTTATTTTCTTGAGGGTTTGCAAATTAACTCTGTATGTTCCAGCTTCTACTATCAAACATACATTTGCATAGGCATATAGTTTATATACATTTCTGTTCTTTTCCTGTAAGGTACACTGTGGTTACATTCTTGAAGCTCAGTACATAACATACAGTTCAACACACACACTTCTGCACCAGTAGTTTACTATCCACATAACACATAGTTTTCTTACATTTGTAAGACAAGCATATGAATCATATTAATATTCACAAATGACACATGATTATTTACAAAATTCCTGATAACTGGGTTGGCAATGTCACATTTATATATATATATATATATATTATATATATATATATATATATATATATATATATATATATATATATATATATCTCATATTAATATTTTCAAGTGACATATAATTATTTACAAAACTCCAGGTAGCTATACTGGCAGCATTTTGGTTTATCACAGGGGGCATAGCCAGTAAACCTGTGCCAGCCTTTGCCAGGTGTGTGTGTGTGTGTGTGTGTGTGTGTGTGTGTGTGTGTGTGTGTGTGTGTGTGTATGTATGTAAATCAAACCTCAAAGAGTGTGTATGTCAGCTACTTGGACAGAGACATGACGCACAGGTTGGACAGAGAGGGTGCTGGAGGTCCTGGCTTGGCCACTTAGCTGAGATCTCAACTCTGTAGCTGTGCCAGTGAGGAGTCTTACTGGTGATCTGGACAAAGAGGGAGAAACCAGCCCCGGACTGACTGTGGTCTCTGTGTGCTCTTAAGGGAAATTGCACTTGATGCAGAGAGCTGCATCTGGAAATACTTTGTGTATACCTTGTCATCCTCCCAGTGTACGTCACCCACTGTTACCAGTGGTGAGGATTAAGGCTCCTTGATTACTGGTTCACTGGTGGGTCATCACATTATTGCTTGACAGTGTTGAGATACCCACATATTAGGATTCATTGGTGTGGAAATTTAACTCCTTTAGCCTATAAACAGTGGTCACTAAAGAAGGTGTTTGTACTCTCAAGGAGCCACACAATGAACATTCAGAGTTCCGTATCACAGTATTTTATTTATTTATTTTTTTGTTAGCTTAGGTAGTCAGGGAGAGTAGGCAAAGATATCAGCAGAGGAGTATGGCAAGCTAACAAGGAGTCATTTGGCTGAGATGTGCCAAGACAAAGGATTGGTGTATGCCAACCTGACTAAAGCAAAAATGATAGCAGCCTTAACCACAGCTGCATCACAGACCAGCAGCTAGGAGGACAACCAGATTGGCCTTGTGGATGTACATCTCTAAGAACATTGACATTTCATCTTTGCCTCAGAGGACTTAAACATTGGTCTGGAGTTAAAGAGACTTGAAATGGAAGCCAGACATTTGTGTATGGAATCAGCAGAGAGACTGTGGCGTTTGGAGGCTGAAGAAAATGAGAAACAGAAATAAATGGAATTAGAATCAGCGGAGAGACTGAGACATCTGGAAGCTGAAGAAAATGAGAGACTGAGACTTTTGGAGGCTGAAGAAAATGAGGGGCAGAGGGAACATGAAAAGGAAATGCTGACTCATCGCCAGGGTCATGAAGGTAACGGGGAAAGGAGTAATGGAACCCCTGAAGCAATAAAGGTCAGTAAATTTCTTCCAAAATTTACAGAGGGTGATAATTTTGATAGTTTTATTCATATGTTTGAAAGGGTATGTAAACAGTATAATGTTGACCAAGGGCTCTGGGTACAGTTCCTGACCCCCTTATTACATGATAAAGTTGTAACTGCTGTTTCTAAATTGTCTCATACTGATTGCTTAAATTATAATACAGTTAAAAATTGTTTATTAGAGTGTTTTAAGCTAACATCTGAAGCTTATCGAAAAACGTTTTGAGAGCATAGGTGCGAAAACAGATGAAAGTGTGCATGGTCAGAAAGAGATACGATAGGGGAGCCATATTTTTTAGAGAATATTAGTTCAGTAGGGGCCGTGAGAGGTGCACCTCTAAGGTGGAACCATCCAAAAGTTCTTTTAACATATTCCAGTGATGTTAACATTGTGTGTGATATTGTGGAAAAGAACTGACCATTAATTACGGTTGATGAAGATGTTAAAAAAGTAGTAGGGACTACACCAGTTTTCCTTTAGAATTAATCATCTTTGAAAACACAGCTTTGCTATAAGAAGCATCCTACCTATGTATATCCAACATCAAAATGTAAAGGCACTTTTTCTTGTCATACATGTAGTGCCTGTAAATTTATAGAGGCAAATACCTCTACCTTATTTATGTATTTAGGGCATAGAGTTGTACTTCATTTCTGTGCTGATTACAGGAGCAAATATCTGGTTTATTATGCTAGTTGTTGCTGTTGTAGTGCATTCTGTGTAGGGAAAACCAACCATCAATTTAAAGATGGAATATTAGAACATAATAATGACATCACAAATGTCAAGGTGAGTAATGCTTTAGTGAAACTTGTTGTAGAACAAGGTAATGAACATTATTTAAAATTTTTAGTCTTGGAGATAGTTAATAAAATATCTGAGGAGGAGACATTAATAATAGAACTAAAAAAAGTGAACTTAAATGGATAATAGAATTACAAACCTACAAGTATCAGGGCTAAATGAACGTGTCTTTAAAACCTATACTCAAGTCATGCCCACTATTTTATTAATAGGGCCATTTTATGAATGGAGCGGAAGGTGTTTTCATTTCCTTTGATTATATTGGTTAATTCATTCCTGTGATGCAAGTTACAAGAATTAATTTGATTAGTTTCAATCCGGTTTTTAAACTGGGAATTTTTTATATGTTATGGTCTTGATGAAGTGGTATTAATCCGTGAAAGCACTTAACATTGTTTTTATTACGTTTGGTTTTATTCTGCTTGCAATTAAACGAGTTCTTCTCCAAAGCCATGGTTGTTGAAGTTTTCTGGATTTTTTTTTCATTACTTGGTTTGTTTACTTTGACATTTACCCATTCGTTGTCCTCTGACTTTACTGTACAGTATATACTGTTACCCACAACTCATTCAATTTTGGATGAGTCTGAGGTGGAAACATCTCAAACTCTTCCAGCATTGCTGTCATAAGCTCATATGGCAGTTGCTAGAAAATAACAACTGAAGTTTTCATTTGCTTATGTCTGTGTTCCTTGAGATGCACATGAGTCAGATCATGTTGCACGTATGTATCTGTTTAATAAGTGCTGTCATCTCACAACCATCAGAGAAGGAGCATTACATTGTCTGTCAGACATTTTTCTTTTCAGCGACGTTGGACTGTGAAGGGGGTAGAGCACTAAGTGATCCTGCATACACACAGTGTGCAACACCTTATGTTTTTCTTGCTACAGCATTTGTGAACACAGGAGAATGGCCCAGTTATTCATTTCCTTTCCTCCTATGGGTGATTGTGTCTGTGCTTGTCTAGTACGCTTTGTCCGGTTAAAGAGTCATCTGTATGTTTTGTCATCATCGTACATGAAAAGGATCTTCAAACTAGTGTACCTACCCAGCAAATAAATAAATGAGGTAACAGGACATAATAGCCAGAGCAGAAAAGTGGCATTCTGTCATGATGGGGATGTCTTAAGTGGTGGTTGGAGAAACATTTTTATCTCCATGCCAGGACTACACTACCACTTCATGGGACTGGTCTTCATTTTGCAGGGGGGGGGGGTTGCTATTTGCACTTATGCCAATATGTTTCGACTACTGTAGGGGGGCCCATCATGATAGGCTGTTGTACATGTGTGAATACTAACTGTATTAGCTGGTCTTTATGAGAGCCCTCTGCTGTGCATGTATTATAGTGGCACCCCCCACTTCTCCCAGTGTATGGG
The DNA here is from genome assembly GCF_019279795.1 of Protopterus annectens. NCBI lineage: Eukaryota > Metazoa > Chordata > Ceratodontiformes > Protopteridae > Protopterus > Protopterus annectens. The sequence continues at coordinate 688,269,341 of NC_056751.1, forward strand.
ACACTGCAGCTGTTGCATCAAAGCAGCTGGACATCCTGTAGGCAAGTCTCCACACTGATAATTTTGTACCATAGTTTGTTAGTATGTTTTCTTGTAAGAATTTCTCCTGTTCAAATGTGGTTCAGGAGCTAAGCATTCTGAGTTCATGCATGCCCCTAACCCTCTGCTCAGGTCATGCATGCCCCTTACCCTCTGATCGGGTCATGCATGCCCCTTACCCTCTGATCGGGTCATGCATGCCCCTTACCCTCTGATCAGGTCATGCATGCCCCTTACCCTCTGATCAGGTCATGCATGCCCCTTACCCTCTTCATTGATGCTGCACATTAGTAAAAGGGGTGTAAACCCATGAAGGTCACGGGGGATGAGTCCAAGTATTTTTCCACTCCAAAGGGAGCTTTCAGTGATTGGTTTATAATCTGACTTCATATGTTATTTATTGTGAATGTAACCCTTTAAACAAAAACTGTTCATTTATCAAACTTTTTTCCTGATGGGACTCTAGTACAAAACCAGTAACCTTCAAACACCCAAAGACTCAAAGATAAAAAAGTATGGTTCTTTATAAGATGTATAGATTTGTTAATGATGGGCCATATGTGATAATCCCTGGGTATGATAGATCTTTAGCCTGTGTGGGGGTAGGCACCTGCAATACTAAATATGTGGTATATGTGGCTATTTGCTTGACCTGTCCATCCTTTTATGTGGGGAAGACAATGTGAACATTAAGGGATCCTATGTATGAGCACATCTAGAAGAAGGGGTAGTAGGACATCAAACACCCTATTTAAACACATAAAAGAATTTACAGCATGCAAAACATTTTTGTTCTTTATTGTGGATCGAGTTAGGGTGAAGGAAACCGGCAGTGACACTGATTCAGCACTAGAACTGAATGAATTGATTTGGCAGATTAAATTAAAAGTGGACGTCAAACCTGGCTTGAATGATTACATCTCCATTTTGAGTGTAATTTCATGCACATTTTTTAAATCTGTCAGACGGTAAATCTGTATACTTATTGTGTAATGTTTAACGATGACCAACTGAAAGATGGGATGGGTTGTTCTCATTTTTTACAGTGTTAATTGACAACTGTTTTTTATTGGTTGATTTTATTTGGATTGCACATATTTAATTGGAAAGTATGTAGCATCAGACTCTGAAGAAGCCCAGATTGTTTAGGGCGAAAGCGCTTAATCTGTTTCCATTAAATAGCTGACATACCACATTTGGAGTTTGCTATTTTACTCTGGTAGAAAAGCTTTCAGCCAAACAAAAGATTACATTATAAAGCTGCTTTGGTACTTGGGGCTTGAAGATTTGTCTCTGTCAACAAAGCCCAACAGGTAAATAGGGCTTGAAGCCAATATTTCTGTAACTGACGTCATTATTGTTCCATAGTAGTTTGTGACATGGGTCAAATATAGTTGTAATAGAAAAAATGACAGCCAGCATATAGTGGTGTAAAAATTGAGAAGATACTTTACCCCATTAAATCATGGCAAAACAGACCGGTTTCGGCAGATTTACTAAACCATCATCAATGTAATGAAAACACATATCAAATGCCCTTAAATAACAAAAAGTCAGTGAAACGCTCCTGTTGACTGGCTGGCTACAATTGTTCATTAAGCCCTGGTGGGAACAAACCCCCTAGTTTAACGATCCACTTTTTTTCTTTATTATTTAATATATTTTGCCAACCAAATTTATTTAGGTTGTCACCTCTAATTTTATCAATAATGGTGAACCTAAAGCTTGATGTTGGGTGTGCCAAAGAATGTTTATATAAAGCATTGCTCATTCTTTTATGCCTGTCACTCATATGTTCATCTATTCAAAATCTAACGGGTCGAGAGGTTTGTCCAACGTAAAAGGCAGAGCATGAACAGGTTGCCAAATATATGACCCATTCACTACTGCAATTAGCTAGGAATTTGATGTCATAGACCATGTATGTTCCACTGTCTGCTGATAATGCCCAACAATCTGTGGGTATTACACTCATAGGTGGTAACCAATCTAATCTCAGGTTGGTTATGTGATTCTCGCTCTTTGTATACCATCGGGTCCTGTCTATCAGTAGAAGTAACTTGATTACTGGCTGTAAGTATAGTACCAGATTTGTAGCCATGGGCCCGAAACCTGTTGATAAGGTCTTTTTTGTAATATTCATACCTCTCAGGATGTGAACATATGCGTTTGATGTGAAGAAATTGGGATTTAGGAATATTCCGTGTAATGTGTGGTGGGTGGAAACTGGATGCATGCAGCAAGAAATTGTACTGAGGGTATTTTCGATAAACCTGAGTGTCTAATGTATGATGCTGATTCCTGGTAACAAGAACATCAAGAAATGAGATTTGATCCAAGTCATAATTGACTGTGAATTGAATACCCCACTTATTCCCGTTAATATACTTCATGAACTCGTGTAAATAGGCAACATCCGCCCTCCATACCATCTAGCAATCGTCAAGATAGCATCGGCATATATCCATAGACTCAAGAAATAGATTATGGAGGGGGTCATATTTAAGTTGTTCCTCTATGAATGCCATGAAAAGGTCTGCATAAATGGGGGCAAAAGATGCCCCATAGCAGTACCCTGTGTTTGCCAAAATCAACTATCCTGATAGTAGAAGGTATTCTTGGTGAGTATGTGCTCAGCAAGACAAATGAGAAAGGTGTTGAACTCAGGTGGGTATAATGCCACTTTGGATAACCAATGTTCTAAAGCTTGTAGTCCTGCCTATTGGTATAAAGTGCAGAGGCATCCAGAGTGTAAAGTAATCAACCATGCTCAATTTGTGTATCTGACACAATTTGTAAGAATTCCGTGGTATCTTGAATGCGGGCCCTGACATGTTTCAAAAGTGGCCAGAGATGTTGGCTAAGAAAATATGATAATGATTCAGTGAGGGAACCTCTGCCAGAAACTATGGGTCTACCGGGGGGGGGGGGTCATATAGTGATGTTAGCAATGAGCCGACAAGCCACACCATGGATAGTGCAAATAATTCATAGACAGTTTATAGGAGTTTGCAGATAAATACACAGACGTTAAACATTTTACACCACAAGACAGATTAGTATATGGTGGATGAAGTATTTTAAAAAGCAAGTCAGCTTGACGAAAACATTATTGAACTGCAAATAAAACTTTACACCTACGATTTCATGTCAATTCGTGGCAGGTCATGGTTGTGAACATACAACAGTTATACACATATTTGCGTACATAACTTGTAGAGTAAACTCTCGAGTAACCAGCACCCTTGGGGATTGGTAGACACCTGATAACTGTAGTTTCTGGTTGCTTGAGAGTTACTATTAAAAGTAGGCCTTACTAATACTGTATCCTATACTGTTTGCTTGGTTTGACTTGTTTTTAGGTTGGGGAGAGAGGGAATTTATTCCTGCCTTCCTTTTTAAAACTCTAAAACTCTAAAATCGTAAGGTATGTTTCTGCGGGGGCCGGGGGTGGGGGTGGGGGGGGCAGAACGTGTAACACATGAAAACTCTACTGTATTTCTTGGATTCTTTTTTTTTCTGGTTGCTTGAAGTTCGGTTAACTGAGAGTTTACTGTATTTAATTTTGAGGGTCACCAGAATGAAGATTTTTAAAGAGCGTAGCTGGATAATCTAGCTACAGATACCAGCAAGTTTGGGGATCATTGAATATTACCTCTGTGGCAGCTAAATTTGTGAGCCTCTTTTAAGTTAATTTTACATTTCTTGCTGCAGTTGCTGTCCTGCCTTCATTCCTAAATGTATTGAGTAGAATGTTCCAGCTGACTGGCGCAAGTTTGTAAGAGTACTTTTCTCTGCTGACTTTTCTGGACTATAGCGTGATTAGAGTAATTGTGGTACTGTTTTACTCTCTTAATTCACAAGGAGACACTTTCATGTGTAGTTTTTATTTAAGGGAAGGACAGTATCTAACACTGCAGATGTTTAAAAGTGAAGAGTATGTTGCCTGCTCTTTAAAGGCATTGTTTTTTATGCAGTATCACACTGTTTACAGATTTTTGTGTGCTTCTTTGTGTTTTGTCCAGTGTGTTACTTTATCTCCATTCTGTAATACATCTCCTTGTCTCTATTAACAAAGGAAATTGGTTTTGACAAAAAACTCTGATTTGGAGGCAGAAATAATGTTTCTGGATTCACTATCCTCTAAGAAAAAGGAAAAGCTGCTATCCTCACAGTTACATGGCAAAATCTGTGAGTATGACTAAAAATGCAAGTTGCCTAAGAGAAGTGATGAGTTCATTTTGAAACTTAGGCACTTCACAATATAGCTGTGTGCAGTATTGGTGATGCACCCATTGAAGTACAAATCAAAGAAAAATAGCTTCACAGTCAGTGATGATTTCACCTGTCACCAGCGTCCAGTGGAAGCTTGACAGTCAGTGATGATGTCATCTCAGTCACCAGCAGAAATACTTAACCCTGGACCTGAAGATACTAACATGCAAAGTTATTATTTAAGGAGACAAATCCTTCCTTCGCTCCATCCTTCATTCCTCCATCCCTTCCTCACATTTTCATGTAAGAGTAGAAGTAAGGAAGCATGGAAGGACAACCTTGTTTGGTAGTTGAGTGCCAGTGTACTCTGAGGAGAGTAGTGCTGCATCTTTGAGAGAGGCTTAGTTAAAATGTTAAAAAGAATATTAAATGTTAAAAAGAATATTGGAATGAATTTAATTTTATAATGGACATTTAATAAAGTAGTTCTGAAATCTTACTTTTCTCTCTTACCTTAAGGTCTTTGACACATCTGACCTACCTGGTGGTGTGGTGAATATTCTTACTGGATCACGGGATCACCTGGTCAAGTACCTTGTTGAACATCAAGATGTGCAGGCCATGTGGTATTTTGGATCAGAGCAGGTAGGTAATATTTTATCGTGAGTAGAATTTATAGATTTGGTGTGTAGTGAAAATACTTCCTTCTTTGTAACATATATGATAGCTGTATTTTATACACCCTGCTAGGTCCCAAGGAATAGATTTCTGGGATACTCGGTCCTGCCGAAACTTTCACTTATAATAGTAAATGAAGTTAGCAATAGTATGCATTTGGCTAGTTGTAGAAGATATCAAGTTTGAACACACACTGTATTCATTATATTTATGTAATTTTTAAAACATTTAATTCCAGCATCAGATCTTGCTTTTAAAACAAAGTGTGTGTGTGTATGTGTGTGTGTGTGTGTGTGTGTGTGTGTGTGTGTGTGTGTGTGTGTGTGTGTGTGTGTGTGTGTGTGTGTGTGTGTTTGTGTGTGTGTGTGTGTGTGTGTGTGTCTGTGTCTGTGTCTGTGTGTGTGTCTGTGTCTGTGTCTGCGTCTGTGTCTGTGTGTGTGTGAGAAAGAGAAAGGCATCCACTTCAGTACTGGAAAAATATTACATTGATTTTTTTCAGCATGTACCAGAGCTGTCATTGAAGATGCAAGACAGATTGAAACTGAAAGGCATACACTTTCATACTGAGACAGGGCTTTCTTTCCTTCTTTTTTTCAAAATGTAACTGCCTTTTTGTTTTCTTGGAACAAAACGTGCTTTGTTTTTAATCTGCATTTCCATTTTTATTTTTACCGTAACAAAACTGGAATTCCTTTTTTTTTTTTCAATTAAAGATTTCCATGCTATCCTTGCATGTGAAATACCATACATGTATCCTTTGCATCAGAAAATACTCTGTGAGGCTTATTAGCCTTAATAAGAATAAGTTCTATATTAGCTCTGATTTATTAATCAGAGTCTGTGCGTTTCCTCCATTAGGCATGAATATGACAGGAAAAAAGTTGCTTACACCTTTGTAAGATATGAAATTTTTTCAATGTTTGAGGAATTTCTGTGACTTACTTGTGAGTCTGTAGATTGCGACTCAAACACCTGGGGTTGATCATCAGTCTAGACACATAAGAACTTAACCAGGAAGGATGAGTGGTTGGATGATGTCAGCTTGACCATTTTGGGAGAGGAAGGGAGCCAAGCCCACTGCTTCCCTGACTCACCATTTTGATTGGATGTCATAGCAGGGAGATACTGCCACCAGCTAAGTGTCCATGGGAGGGATGCTACCACCAAGCAGCATAAAGGAGGGATGCTACCACCAAGCAGCATAAACTGTAGCCAGCTTGAGCATGCACAGGAGGGTATGTGGCTGGAGCTGGTATTGCAGCCATCTCTTGCAGCTGCTGAAGGGGGGACAGTTAGGGTTGTGTCTCCAGGATAATGACCTCCTCTCTGCTTGGTTGTTGTCCCTGGCCTCAAACCGCCCATGTTGTATGGAGCTGTGAGGCATACATACAGTAAGAAGTGAGAAGGTGGCGGTTTGAATTGTCAGCCAGTGGAGAACCAGTGGTCAACAGACATGAATGCAGGAACAAGATTATTGACAAGAGAATGTTGAGCATTACCTGTTGCATATCTTGGATGTTCACAGGCAACTGAGAGACACCATCAGAAGGTCTTAACCTCCAACAACAGATCAACTGTCTGCTTAATTCAAGAAAGGCAGAGAAAGCCTCAGTGTCTTCAGGCAGACATTTTTTAATGTCTGATACAATGTTTTTATTGTTTATTTATTTAATATTTGTGTACCAGGAAAATCTGACTTGGAACAAAGCCAATTTTCAGCAAAGGCCCGCAGAGAAATGCTCTAGATGCATGTCTTTGTAATGACCATTGGGAGATACTTTCTAATGTCTTTGTAATATGCTCTCTTTTGTTAAGGTAAACACAGTACAGCACTACAGGGTGTTCTACTAGAGCAGTAGGTTGTTAAGGTAAACACAGTACATCACTACAAGGTGTTCTACTAGTGCAGTAGGTTGTTAAGGTAAACACAGTACATCAATACAGGGCATTCTACTAGGGCTGTAGGTTGTTAAGGTAAACACAGTACATCACTACAGGGCATTCTACTAGAGCAGTAGGTTGTTAAGGTAAACACAGTACAGTACTAGAGGACGTTCTACTAGAGCAGCAGGTCGTTAAGGTAGACACAGTACAGCACTACAGGACGTTCTACTAGAGCAGAAGGTTGTTAAGGTAAACACAGTACAGTACTATAGGGCATTCTACTAGAGCAGCAGGTTGTTAAGGTAAACACAGTACAGTACTACAGGATGTTCTAATAGAGCAGCAGGTTGTTAAGGTAAACACAGTACAGCACTATGGGACGTTCTACTAGAGCAGCAGGTTGTTAAGGTAAACACTGTACAGCACTACATGATGTTCTACTAGAGCAGCAGGTTGTTAAGGTAAACACAGTACATCACTACAGGCCGTTCTACTAGGGCAGTAGGTTGTTAAGGTAAACACAGTACAGTACTACAAGACGTTCTACTAGGGCTGTAGGCTGTTAACATAAACACAATACAGCACTACAGGGTGTTCTACTAGAGCAGCAGGTTGTTAAGGTAAACACAGTACAGTACTACAGGACGTTCTACTAGGGCAGCAGGTTGTTAAGGTAAACACAGTACAGTACTACAAGACGTTCTACTAGGGCTGTAGGCTGTTAACATAAACACAATACAGCACTACAGGGTGTTCTACTAGAGCAGCAGGTTGTTAAGGTAAACACAGTACAGTACTACAGGACGTTCTACTAGAGCAGCAGGTTGTTAAAGTAAACACATTACAGCACTATGGAACGTTCTACTAGGGCAGTAGGTTGTTAAGGTAGACACAGTACAGTACTACAGGACGTTCTACTAGAGCAGCAGGTTGTTAAGGTAAGCACAGTACAGCACTACAGGCCGTTCTACTAGGGCAGCAGGTTGTTAAGGTAAACACAGTACAGCACTACAGGACGTTCTACTAGGGCAGCAGGTTGTTAAGGTAAACACAGTACATCAATACAGGGCGTTCTACTAGGGCAGCAGGTTGTTAAGGTAAACACAGTACAGCACGACAGGGACGTTCTACTAGAGCAGCAGGTTGTTAAGGTAAACACAGTATAGCACTACAGGACATTTTAATAGAGCAGCAGGTTGTTAAGGTAAACACAGTACAGCACTACAGGGCGTTCTACTAGGGCAGCAGGTTGTTAAGGTAAACACAGTACAGCACGACAGGGACGTTCTACTAGAGCAGCAGGTTGTTAAGGTAAACACAGTACAGTACTACGGGATGTTCTACTAGAGCAGCAGGTTGTTAAGGTAAATACAGTACATCAATACAGGGCATTCTACTAGGGCAGCAGGTTGTTAAGGTAAACACATTACAGCACTACAGGACGTTCTACTAGGGCAGCAGGTTGTTAAGGTAAACACAGTACAGCACTACAGGCCGTTCTACTAGGGCAGCAGGTTGTTAAGGTAAACACAGTACAGTACTACAGGACGTTCTACTAGAGCAGCAGGTTGTTAAGGTAAACACAGTACAGCACTACAGGGCATTCTACTAGAGCAGCAGGTTGTTAAGGTAAACACAGTACAGCACTACAGGGCGTTCTACTAGAGCAGCAGGTTGTTAAGGTAAACACAGTACAGCACTACAGGGCGTTCTGCTAGAGCAGCAGGTTGTTAAGGTAAATACAGTACATCAATACAGGGCGTTCTGCTAGAGCAACAGGTTGTTAAGGTAAACACAGTACAGCACTACAGGGCATTCTACTAGAGCAGCAGGTTGTTAAGGTAAACACAGTACAGTACTACAGGGCGTTCTACTAGAGCAGCAGGTTGTTAAGGTAAACACAGTGCATCACTACGGGACGTTCTACTAGGGCAGCAGGTTGTTAAGGTAAACAAAGTACAGCACTATGGGACGTTCTACTAGAGCAGCAGGTTGTTAAGGTAAACACAGTACAGCACTACAGGACGTTCTACTAGAGTAGCAGGTTGTTAAGGTAAACACAGTACAGTACTACAGGACATTCTACTAGAGCAGTAGGTTAAGGTAAACACAGTACATCACTACAGGACATTCTACTAGAGTAGCAGGTTGTTAAGGTAAACACAGTACAGCACTACAGGACGTTCTACTAGAGCAGCAGGTTGTTAAGCTAAACACAGTACAGCACTACAGGACGTTCTACTAGAGTAGCAGGTTGTTAAGGTAAACACAGTACAGCACTACAGGGCGTTCTACTAGAGCAGCAGGTTGTTAAGGTAAACACAGTACAGCCTACAGAGCGTTCTACTAGAGCAGCAGGTTGTTAAGGTAAATACAGTACATCAATACAGGGCATTCTGCTAGGGCAGCAGGTTGTTAAGGTAAACACATTACAGCACTACAGGACGTTCTACTAGAGCAGCAGGTTGTTAAGGTAAACACAGTACAGCACTACAGGACGTTCTACTAGAGCAGCAGGTTGTTTAGGTAAACACAGTACAGCACTACAGGACGTTCTACTAGAGTAGCAGGTTGTTCAGGTAAACACAGTACAGCACTACAGGGCGTTCTACTAGAGCAGCAGGTTGTTAAGGTAAACACAGTACAGCCTACAGAGCGTTCTACTAGAGCAGCAGGTTGTTAAGGTAAACACAGTACATCAATACAGGGCATTCTGCTAGGGCAGCAGGTTGTTAAGGTAAATACAGTACATCAATACAGGGCATTCTACTAGGGCAGCAGGTTGTTAAGGTAAACACAGTACAGCACTACAGGGCATTCTACTTGGGCTGTAGGTTGTTAAGATAAACACAGTACAGCACTACAGGGCATTCTACTAGGGCAGCAGGTTGTTAAGGTAAACACAGTACATCACTACAGGACGTTCTACTAGAGCAGCAGGTTGTTAAGGTAAATACAGTACATCAATACAGGGCATTCTGCTAGGGCAGCAGGTTGTTAAGGTAAATACAGTACATCAATACAGGGCATTCTACTAGGGCAGCAGGTTGTTAAGGTAAACACAGTACAGTACTACAGGACGTTCTGCTAGAGCAGCAGGTTGTTAAGGTAAACACAGTACAGCACTACAGGACGTTCTACTAAAACAGCAGGTTGTTAAGGTAAGCACAGTACAGCACTAGAGGCTGTTCTGCTAGGGCAGCAGGTTGTTAATGTAACCACAGTACAGCACTACGGGGCATTCTACTAGGGCAGCAAGATTTTAAGGTAAACACTGTACAGCACTATGGGATGTTCTACTAGAGCAGCAGGTTGTTAAGGTAAACACAGTACAGGACTACGGGACGTTCTACTAGAGCAGCAGTTTGTTAAGGTAAATACAGTAGATCACTACAAGGCATTCTACTAGGGCAGCAGGTTGTTAAGGTTATTACAGTAGATCACTACAGGGACGTTCCACTAGAGCAGCAGGCAAGGGAGCCCGCAGGAGTTTTTTGCAGGGGGGTGCAAACACAGAGCTCTGCCCACAGCCTCACCCCCTCTTCCCAGACAGCCCCACCCCCTCTGTGCACGCAGCCCCAACCCCCACCCATGCTGCCATTCCAGTGTCCTATTACTTGGCTATTTCTCCCCATTTGTCATAGACACTTTTCAAATCTCTCAGTGTGCATACTGTTTTATGCTTTACTTCTACAATGATTACAGATATCTGGATTTCATTTACAACTTTTATTTCAAATTGTATAGCACAAACACTGATAGACATTTACTAAACCTAAACAAAGCAATAGTCTTACAGTGAAAACAGACTTAGCATTAAAACTTTACCTTTGAAACCCACATTCACTGAAACAGCATTGAAACCCACATTCAAAGAAAATGCATCTGGCCAGTGGCAGGGTAAGTTTACCTTTGGGCTGTTTTCAAACCATAAGCTCCATGCACACATTTTTAGAACCATGCAAAATTTCTTTGATTCGCCTTCCTGACTGTATTAATTATACTATATAATAATTTAATTATATCCCTTGTATAATACAGCACCACTTGTTAGAGTGTGTTTTAAATTTATACTTTTTTAAATTTATAGTTTTGAACATTTTTCCTTTAAGCAATGAAACAAATCATATGAACCAATAATGACAACCTGCCCAATTCAGAACATTTCAACTATAAAGGGCCACTCAAACTTGTCATACCATCTAGCAATATCAACCAATATGCAGAATCCCGACTAGTTTAGACCAGTTTACAGGCATTGCTGTATTCTGGGCTGTGGTGTAGTTCCTGTGTTGTCCATTACCTTACTTGGATAGAAGGAAGTTTCTTTGCTCACCAGTGGGAGTGGGGAGCCTTGAGCAGCCTACCTGTCCCTGTAGGAAGTGACCTCAGCACAAGAGCTGTAGTAATTGGTTGTTTTGGACCATTTCTAGCTCTTTTGTAGTTCCCTGTTTAAAATCCACGTTTGCACGGCTTTGGCGCTGGTTAAACCAGGTTAAACTTCTTCTGGCTCCGCCAAGTCTGCTCTTCAAATTTTCCCTTAAGGAAGCTCTACTCTTAGTATAATCTGACTACTCGCTATAAAATAAGCCTAGCACTTGTTCTCAAAACTTCTCTACTAAGTAAGCACTCTCGTACTAAGTAAGCACTACATCCACCTACCACCCCTGTGAATTTCCACTTCCCTTAAAGGCAACAACACTCCCTTATACTGTTCTAGCATGTTGAGTGGTAGATTGCTGGCGTCCTCTCCAGTTCAACTGGTTAATCTGGGTATCTTGAGACAATGCTACAATTGTCTCATGTACACAGACAACCCTCTCCTCCTCCCAACAAACACAAATACATGTGAGAGATGCAGCTATATAGCCAAACTGGAGGCTGAACTCTCTCAACTCAGGGCTGGCATGACCAGACAGGAGGAGATGGTAACCACACGCACAACAAACGCTGTCCCACATAGACCTACCACAACTGCAAACCAAAGCAGACATCCAAAAATCCACCACCTCAAAACAAAACACATGCAACACATACTTCAATAAATCAGTGTGTCAACCAATCACAGCCTTTAAGGCCAAACACCATGCCTGATACACTAGTAATAGGTGACTCTATAGTCAGACACACTGATGTCCTGCTTACCAGGCTGAACAAGGAGAGGGTGACTGTGAGCTGCCTATCGGGAGCTAGGATCCGCCACATAACACACGCACTCAGGTCACTCCAAAGCAAGTACAAATATGACTCCGTCATTGTCCATGCTGGCGTGAATGACCTGAGACGTAACTTCCTGGACTACATGAAAAGAGACATAGAGGAGCTCTCTGATTATGTAGCCCAGGCTGGTATGACCCTGACCCTGAGCAGCATCTTGCCCTCACCAAGAATGATGCCACAATACAAAGACAGGATGATCAGCTTTAATAATTGGCTCAAGTACTGGTGTCATTCTAAGGGGATCCAATATCTGTCTGCCTGGGATGACATGTTGGACAAGCCACGCTGCTTCGCAAGGGATGGCTTGCACCTGTCACCACTGGGCTTCCGGATATTGGCCAAGGCTCTTGCCACCCCCATAGTGCCTTTTTTAGGCAAGGCTCAAAAGACAAACCCACCTCCTTAGAAAACAAAAATGAAAAAAAAACTAAGGGTAATGCTGCTCAACGCCAGAAGTCTAAATCTCAAGATGCAGGCACACGATGCACTCCTCAGTATGGAGAACATCGACGTCTGTGCAGTAACTGAAACCTAGTTCAAGGCTCCTGAGAGCACCCCAGCACTACCAGGCTATACCTCGTATCATGCTTTTCGGCCCCAAAACCTGGGCCGAACCACAAACGGAGGGGGAGTGTCCATATTCATCAAGGACACCCACACCTCCAGGTTAGTAGCAACACATGAAGCATCAGAGACCATACAGGTGCAACTAACCATAGGCAAAACTGCTATACAACTGGTAGCATGTTACAGACCACCCTCCCAATCTCAGGAACCCCACTCAGCCTTCCTGAAGACATTGGAAGATATGAATGTATCACAAAATACCATCATACTGGGAGACTTCAACTACCCAAACATAGATTGGGTACATTATTCTAGCCCTAACACCCTAGCCCAAAGGTTCCTGGAATTCATAAATTCAAATGTACTGGAACAACTAGTCACCTCTCCCACTAGGGGAGATAATATACTAGACCTGATCATCACAAACATGGGGACAAAATGCTCCACACCGGAGGTATACCCCTCACTAGTGAGATCTGACCACAAACTAATCACCCTGGATATACATATCCCACCTCCACCCCCAGCACAAAAGACCACAGTGAAAAACTTCTCAAAAGCAGACTTCACTCTTCTTAAGACTGAGATGGTATCCTTTAAGCCCACTGGGCCAGTGGATACCACATCCCACAATGCCGAATCCTTCAAAAATGCTTTCTATGGACATCTCCAAGAATGCACGGATCATGCAATCCCAAATAAATCCAAGTCCCTCTCCACCAAAGGCAAGCGTCCTGTCTGGTGGACCTCAGCCATTAACAAATTGAATAACAAAAGAAGGAAGCTATTGCACGACAGAGCAAAATCCCATAAAGGGAAGACATCTCTGATCAACATTAGCAGAAAACTACGTTCTCTCATAAAAACATCCAAGGCCAGCTTTGAGAGAAAAATCACTAAGGACACTAAATATAACCACAAAGCCTTCTTCAGCTATGTTAGAAACATGGGCGGAAACCCTCAGATATGCTCAGAGTTAGTTCACAACAACAAAAAATACACTGAACCCACAGATATTGCCAACATTCTGGCTGACAGGTTCAGTGCAAATTTCTCCCCTCCCTCACCCCCAAAAGAAGAAATACTTATCCCAGCTGAATGTAATCTCCCTGTCATCTCAGATGTCCAAGTGAGAACCGCCCTCAACAAAGCTAAAAACACAGCATCAATGGGACCTGACGGTATTCCGGGTTGCGTGCTACGTAAACTCCAAGAGGAGCTAAACCCACACATAAAAATGCTATTTAATCTTAGCCTTACTACAGGATATGTACCTGAACACTGGCGTACAGCAACAGTGGTCCCACTCCACAAAGGGGGTACCTCTACAGACCCTGGGAACTACCGCCCCATAAGCTTAACCAGCCTGGTCTGCAAAGCTATGGAAAGAATCATTATGGAACTCATAAACAGAGACATAGGGGACCTACAGACACTTGACTCCACCCAGTTCGGCTTTGTAAAGGGCAGATCCTGCCTTTTGAACCTGGTTGACTTTTTCGAAACAGTCACTAGAGCCATTGATGAGGGCAAAGCAGTCCATACAGCCTACCTGGACTTGGCTAAGGCCTTCGACACAATACCCCACTCAGGCATCATAGATAAGCTCACCAGCTTAAACGTAAACCCTTATGTCACTAGATGGGTTGCAAACTGGCTAAAGGACAGAACCCATAAAGTTAAAATTGCTGGAGCAATGTCAGACTCAAAGCCAGTCACAAGTGGTGGCCCACAGGGATCTGTCCTGGGACCCCTCTTGTTCGGCATTTATTTCTCAGATGTTAAAGCAAACATGGGAGGGTTGTGGCTGACAAAGTTCGCAGATGACTGCAAACTAGGCGCCATAGTCGATACACCAGCGGACACATACATCCTAGAAAAAGGCCTCACAGAAACGGACAACTGGTGCTGGAGTCACGGCCTTAAACTAAATGCCAAAAAATGTATAGTCATCCCCTTTGGAAAAAACAAAGTACCCACAAATTATCACATAGACAGCAACCCACTGAGTACGGAAAAAGTAATCAGAGGCCTAGGGACCCAAGTCGACAGCGACCTCTCATGTGACACCCACATTGCCAAAGTGGTTAGAAAAACATTCTACCTTGCACACCTCATCATGAAGGGATTCACATCCAGATCCAAGGATGTCATTGTACCCCTATACTCCTCCCTCATTAGACCCATGATTGAGTACAATGCCCCATTTGGTATGTACCTCACCCGGCATTTGCAACAGCTGGAGAGACCACAAAAGTACCTCACCAAGAGAATCAAGGGTCTCCAACATATGTCTTATTCCGCCAGACTAAAGAAACTCCAGCTCTATTCAGTAGCATACCGCCTGCTCAGAGGTGATCTCTGCCTGATGTACAAGGCCATGTCCAATCAGGATCTGATGGACATGCTCCACCTCAAAAAATCCAAATCCATCAGGACCACGAGAGCTAAAGACTTAAACCTCGGCACAAGTTTGAATAGGACATGCTGGAGGGATAGATTCATAACCCAGAGGCTTCCCATGCTTTGGAACAAGATCCCAGTTCATGTTAGGCAGAGCCCCTCACTGACTCTCTTCAAGAGAAATCTTGATGAGTGGATGGGAGATCGTAAGTTTACCCCAGGGGTCACATCTGTGTCACTGCTAGACAGGGGCACAGTAAACTAATTCTATTATATAAGGGGGCCTTCATTGTGTCACTACTAGACAGAGGCACAGTATTCTAAATCTATTCTGTGCATTTTTGTGCATTTTTGTACCATTTCATGGGGTGGCGAAAGCCACATCACTATGGCTTGGTTTACAAATGCCCCAGGGCAGATAGCCTAGTACTAAACTATGAAACTAAGAAGTAAAAGTCATCTGAATAATTCCACATTAAAGATATCTGAAACCAATGAAGAGGTTGTTGCTAGAAAACTTTATATTTCAGTGTTTCATTTACAAATTCAGTGCCTGTTGCCCTTGAAGAATAAATTGCCTATGCTACATTAAAAGAAATGGTACGTTGGTATATTGCAATAGGGAATGGGTGGCAAGCTGAAAAACAGGTTCATAGTTATTAGGTGTCTCATCCAAAGGAGGACATACTAAGAACTGCAGTACCATACCCCCTTAAAATACAAATGTACATACTGTAGGAATAGAACATACAGCCTTTTGCATCAAGATGCAAGTATGCTACCTGCTGTGCTAACACTGCTTTAAAACTCTGTACCACAATAATGATACCATTTGCTAAACAAAACAGTTGCACATTTTAAGCAGACAGCATGAGCAGCAGTATCCTTTGCTTCCCTTGAAGCTCACAATTCCTTGAAAATGCACTTGAAAATACATTCCACCTGTTAGATCTACACACACATGCACACACACACACACACACACACACACACACACACGCACCTCAACTTCTTAGTGCAAGAAATACATAAATAGATTTTGCCAAAGTTACAACTTTAAACTCTTTGTGACCTTGGTGTTTGTTTTTGACAGAAAGGTATAAAGGAACTTTTGGCAATGTATATAGTTGAATCTCTCTGTACTGAAGTACTCCCTACCATGATGCTGCTTTAATAAATAGTGTGTTTGCATTCAGAAACGTTTACAGTTTTTATACTGAATTTTATAGCTACATGAATTAGAAAATAACCAATTTCCTTTTCAGAGCCTAAGCTAAAAAGTCCACTCCTTACAAGCACTCCTTCCCATGGAAAACATCTATATATGCATCATCACAGAGACATAGTTCAAGACCGATGACAGCACTCCTTTAATGCAGGATTTCAATACCTGCCACAAGTTCAGGCCTATCACCAGAGATGAAAAGGTGATGGTGTCTACATATTCTTAAAGAACAATTCATCTCCAGACTTGCTAGGGGAGATAATGATGTGGAATTCCTCTACATCCAACTTAGCATTAACAAAACTCTTTACTGTGACTTACCTAACTATAGGTCCTCTCTATGTACCCCATCAGTCCATATCTCCTACCTAACTAATATGGTGTCCCTATGCATTAAGCCAACACCATTATTCTAGGAGACTTTAATCAACTACTCCTCCATTAACTGGGAAACTTGTATATCCTTGAGTATGTATTCCAAGACAGTTCTGGATTTCATCCATAGAGGATATCTGGATCAGTTAGTCTGTACCCAAACAACAGTGATAAAATCCTGGACTTGGTCCTTAACAATATGGGACAACTTTGGTGTCCACCAACTGCCACTTCCTCCCTGGTTAAACTAGACCACAAATCAGTCACATTTATTAGTAGACTGAAGCCAAAATCATCTTCCAATACCTCTGTTTTCAGAGATTATGCTAAGGTTAATCTACTAAAACTAAGCAATGGCCTGAATTATGTGGAATCCTTTACTGTCAAATCCTATGCACATGTAAATAGCTCCATAAACATCTATCCCCCACTGAAGTAAATAGAAAGCCACATTTAAGAATCATTTCATTTAGTCGAACCCAAATATAAACAGGCTCTGTAATAAAAGAAAGCATATTGCCTGCAAAAATAAATTTAACTCTCAAGATGCTAAAGACACTCTTGCTAAACTTAATAGGGAGCTTGTTACCCTGATCAAATCAATGAAAGCCAGATATGAGGTAAAAAATAACCAGCTAGGTGAAGGGTAACCAGAAAGCCTTCTTTAACTATGTTAGAAACTTCAGAAACAATTTGCAGCACTGCACAGAATAATAGTAAATGATTTTAAATTCCTGGATATAGGCAATTTACTAGCAGACAAATTTAGTTCAAACTTCAAACTTGTATGTGTGTATATATAGCAGAGTGGCCAGAATTCAAGATTTTGTGCTCAGACATCATAAATTTGCCCATACATCACTCAGCTAGCTATCACTTAAAAGTATACTCAGAAATCTGACCTTAGAACTTCAAAAAGGGACACATGTTTAACTGTTCTTGCTTGCCCTCTCCTCTTGTGTCCTCTGTTCTTTAAACATAACTCCTTCCCCCTTGTACTTGTACTTTCCCAGCCCTGCTCCTTTTCAGAAGGAGCTACTCCTTACTATATACCTTTTGTCCACTAGGTGGCGCCCTTCTCCCTGTCTTTCCCCACTGACTCAAAACTCTTCCCTTAGACTTGCAGTTCTTATATAATTGTAGAACTGCTGCCCCTACATCTTTTTCTTTCCTTCCACCTGTACTCCAATTCACTTACATTTCTCTGTCTACTATCCCTACTGCTTAGGCCTTTAACTTCTACCCATCCCCAAATTTCCTTACCAAGTCAGCTCTCCACTGATAGTTTTTCTTTGGGCTCTCTCCTTCAGTGGACTGGACCCTGTCTCTTCTCTCTTTCCTTCCCACTGCTCCCTCTTATCAATAGCTACTTTGCTCCTACCCCCATTTGTTTTTGCACCTTCTGTTTCTCCTATCTGTACTTTCATTGACTAACACTAGCTGGACACTCTAAACTGCCTACTGTAGCTGCTGTATTGACTCTTGCTGTATTGCAGAGCCCTAGTTACTTCCGGTCTTTACCTGCCCTCACCCCCTTTTTCTTTCTCGTCCCCCACCCTCCTACATCCCACCTGACTTTATAAATATTCCTTGTCCCGTGAGACGCCATCTTTTTTCCCCCTGGTCTACCTCTCAGCTGCTGTGCGTCCCTGGCTACGGAATCCATACTTTAAATAAGGTGAGCCCTGCTGTATTGCCTAGTTATTTTCTTTTTGTCCTGTCCTTCCACTTGTTGTGTGAAGATAGATTGTTTTATTTTATTTAATTGCCTAGGTAGCACACATTCACTACACTAAATGTCCTTTTGCATTAATTGCCGCTAACGGCTGCCAGTGTTTGCGTTCCTGCACGTGGAATGGATATACGCTATCGTAAATAGCTATATGCCATTCTGCTTCTATTTACTGTTGAATAGAACCTAAATGTATCTGCTTTGTACACTCAGAAGCCAGAGGCTCTATCGCTATATTTTGGTTGAACTGACACTATTTATAAAAGATTATTGCTTTATACAGCAATATTTTGCTATGTTTTGTTGAACTGTCATTGTCTATAAAGGATTATTGCTTTATACACTTGTATTCTTATCCTAAGCTAAAACATTTGGATTGTGTGCACTGGGGAGCATTGTTTTTACTTTTGGTGTAAGTGAACTTGGGAATTGTCAGCAGCTACAGCTACCTGGTTTTGCATTCCCGCTCTTGGAACGGATATACTGTATAGTGAATAGTGGCTTGAGTCTCCGCTGCCATCCTTGTCAAGTAAACGCTGTACTTAAACCACTAATGCCTTATATGAAGAGCGAGGCTGAATACTAGCCCTATACTTTACTGCTATTGTAGATTACTCCTGAATTAACCAATTTAGAATAAATACTTTGATTTAAACTGCTATAGCGAGGCAGAATACTAGCCCTACCCCCTATTTTTACCATAAAATACTATTGAATATACTGTATTGACAAACATTTAGAACTATTTAGTGATGCTGCACTGCTGCTTTCTTGTACGTTAACAACCCCCTAGCTAATATAGCGTCTTGGCAATCTTGTTTCAGGATATTTGCTGTTGAAATGTGCACTCCTGCAGTTTATAAATGTCTCATTCTGATTTGTACTGTTTATTTGTACTGATTGCTTCAATTGAAATACTTTTGACTTTAAATAAGCCATGTTAATTTGGCACCCATGTTTTTCTACCTATATTTATGCTAACTTTTGCCTGCACCCAAACAACATTCTTTGCTCCTTACCTTAGTCTCTGTTAAATGCAAATTGTACTTTTCCACTTACAGAGTGGGTATTGCTGCGATTGTATGACATTATTCTGAGTGTACCAGATCTGTTTACTGACTGTTCTACTGGAAATGTCCGTTTTTTTGTACATTGTCTTTGCTATATTGTTTATGTAGAACCGTGATATATTGCCTAAGTTATGAATATCAGTGCCTAGTATTTCTACTTACTGTGCCTAATTTTCTGTTTATTTTACTTCTTGCTTCTCTCCACTTTTATTTACCCAGCTGTCCAACCTGCCTATATTGTCCTCCAGTGGGAGACTGCCCTGTCGCTGTTGACCAACATCCTTCACCCACCGTATCTTCTACTGTCCATTAAACTGTGGAACTGAACCTTAACCTCCCTGTGCAACAGTCCCTCTAAGAAGAAAACTAAAACATAAGAAAGTATATGTTCCTAATACAACTGACTGTTCTATGGCTAGTTCTGTTTAGATACTCCAGGATATTTTAAAGCTAGTTCTGTTCAGATACTCCAGGTTATTTTTTTATACACTCCCTAGCTAGGTCGACCAGCAGCCAAAGCCTTTCCTTAAATTCTTGCTTGCCATCTCTTCTTGTGTCCTCTGTTCTTTAAACATAACTCCTTCCCCCTTGTACTTGTACTTTCCCAGCCCTGCTCCATTTCAGAAGAAGCTACTCCTTACTATATAACTTTTGTCCACTAGGTGGCGCCCTTCTCCCTGTCTTACCCCACTGACTCAAAACTCTTCCCTTAGACTTGCAGTTCTTATATAATTGTAGAACTGCTGCCCCTACATCTTTTTCTTTCCTTCCACCTGTACTCCAATTCACTTACATTTCTCTGTCTACTATCCCTACTGCTTAGGCCTTTACCTTCTACCCATCCCCAAACTTTCCTTACCAAGTCAGCTCTCCACTGATAGTTTTTCTTTGGGCTCTCTCCTTCAGTGGCTCTACCCGCTCCGTTCGCCCTACGGGCTCACTCTTATCCCCTACCCTACTCCCAAATCTCACCCACCCCCCAGTGCATCTACCTTTATAGTCGCCTGAATCTCCTCCCCATTTTCCCTCAACCTATCCCTTTTATTTGCCCCTCCCCCTCCTAGCTGCAATTCAATTAAGTACCCCTCCCCCTCTCTATCCCTTACCTGACTACACTCTCACATATACTTCTTTACCTTACATCTCCAAACTCTCCCCACTTACTCTACCTCCTCTTCTAGAATCGATCCTACTCTATTCATCCATGTCTCTTCCACATCATCTCACCTCTTTTACATGTTTTCTCCTCCTAATAACTCTCTATAATGCAACCTCCTATTCCTCTGCCAAACTACCCTCCTCTTTCCCCCTCCCCTCCACCTCCACTCTCTCCCTTCCCCACCCTTTGACATTCCACTTTTATTTAATATCCCCCTCCCTACTTCAACCAAACACATTTCATTATTTTAAATTAAAACTCCATACAGTCCATTTAAAACCTCCAGCTATCAAATCAAAACTGCATCTCCCTCTAACTTTATGTCACAATCCAAAGTTTCTCCTCCTCTCTCCCTTTTCTTGGCTTGCTCTAGCAGGTGACATCCACCCCAACCCTGGGCCAACACCCAATAACAATCTCTCTCCCACTACCTCCTCTATTAGAAACAGCCATAAATACCTTAAGTTCATTACCATTAATACCCAGAGTATAAATAACAAAATAACAAACTTCCATGCTTGGCTAAATCACACTGCACCTGACATAGTAGCAGTCACAGAAACCTGGCTAAAACCACAAACTACTAACTCTGAGATTATACCACCTGGCTTCCAAGCTCTTCGATTTGATCACCAAAACAAAAAAGGAGGTGGTGTAGCCTTAATCTACAACTGCCTGCTGAATCTCTGCCCTTACCAGAATCCCATTCCTCAGTTGAATAATGCTGAACTAATCATAGGAATTCTCAAAATGAACAACTTTAAAACTATTTGTATTATAGCCATCTATATTCCCCCTGGTGACAACACTTCCACCCTAGAGAATATTCTCTTATGGGCCTCAAACAACATCAAACTTGAGACTTACATTCTAGGTGATGTCAACATCGACTGGAATAAAATTAATAACAATACTCCCACTCTTTCTATCAATCTGTATAATTTTACTCAACTAATAAACAACATTACCAGACCTAACAAAAATAACCCTCCAGGGTCCATCCTGGAATGGATCTTAGTCAGCCACCCTAATAACATCTCTGACTCTGGTATACTACCTGACTCAATAAGTGACCATCTTCCAGCCTTTATTCACCGAGCCACCCAGCACCTCCCTCACCAACACCAATATGCCCACACTCGTAACCTCACTAATTTCAACCCTTCTGTAGTCTCTGAAACCCTTAAACTAACAAATTGGGTTACCCTAAAAACTCTTCCTCTAGATGAAGCCTTAGAAGTCTTCAATACTACCGTCCTTAAAATCCTAAACTCCCAAGCCCCACCTCGAACAAAACAAATAAAATACAACTCTGCCCCTTGGCTAACTAAGGACACTAAAACTCTCATGCTACAAAGGGGCAAAACATGGAAACTCTACAATAAAAATAAACACCCAGCTACATTCCTTCAATTTAAGCAACTCCGCAATCTCACCAAAAAACTTATCACAAAAGATAAAAAAATCGTACTACACCAAACTACAGTCTACCCTCTCAAAAAATCCCAAAAAATTCTGGAATTCCATCAACTCCCTCTTACACCCTGGTACTAAATCCAATCCCTGTCCCGACAACAATAAGACCGACACAGAAATAGCAACCCTTTTTAACTCCTTCTTTACCAGCTCCATAGCTGAACTTACCAAAACCTTCTCCAAATCCACCCCCTGCCCTACTCCTAAACCTTCTTCCCCTTCCTCTCCCAATTCCTGCTCCCCTAAGCCCCCTCCCATTTTTTATCTAAAACCTGTGTCAACCACCTATATCAAAAAACTTCTTTCCAAACTCAAGCCATGCTCCAATGCCCCCGACAATATCCCATCACTCTTTCTCAAGCTCGCTGCAGATGGCATCGCCATACCCATCAGCATTCTCATCAATAGATCCATCCAGGAATCTTATGTTCCCAAACTATGGCGAACTGCCTACATTCTGCCCCTTTATAAAGGAGGCAAAAATAACAGCATTTCTAACTTCCGCCCAATAGCCATTCTTTCCCCACTTTCAAAAGTACTTGAAAAATGTATCCACCTGCAACTCATGCCCCACCTCCTAAATAGCCATCTCCTCACCCCTACTCAACACAGTTTCCGTCCTGGCCACAGTACAATTACTGCTCTCCTCTCTTTCTTAGACATTGTCAACCTTGCCCGTGATTGTGGAGATATTGTCTCCACTGTCCTTCTTGATCTTTCCAAGGCATTCAACACTGTATCCCACACACTCCTTCTTAACCACCTTTCTAACCTCAATCTCTCCCTCGATTCCCTTTCTTGGTTCAAAAGTTATCTCTGAGATAGATCACAAGCTGTGAAATGGCAAACGGGCACCTCTACCTTCCTACCTACCCCTACCGGAGTTCCACAGGGTTCTATTTTCAGACCTATGCTCTTTAGTGTCTTCATCAATGATTTTCACTCTGCAATTCCTCACTCTCAAATAGTGCAATATGCAGACAACTCCACTTTAGTCTGCTCAGCCTCTAGCCTTCCTGAGCTCCAGGCCAAGACCCAATTGGTCTTCACAACTACAGAGAATTGGATGCTTCAAAACCATCTCTCCCTTAATGCCAATAAATCCCATATCATTCTCTTCTCCCCCTCAAAAGCACTCCCACTTGATAAGTCCTCTTTCAAGATCACCAGCCTCTCCCACTCCTCAATAGAAGTTGTTAGTTGTGCCAAATTACTTGGTGTTACCATTGATGAACACCTGAAATTTAATACTCATATTCAACTAAACATAAAAAAACCCATCACAAGCTCGGTACGCTTTATAGAAACCCTAACTTTCTGTCATTAGCTACAAGACAAACACTCGCCTCTACCTTCCATCTACTTTCTCTATTGTATGGTGCTCCTCTTCTAACCAACCTCACAGCTTCTATCTCCTCAAAACTTGAAAGTTGCTACAACAAAATTGCCAAATTCGCTACTAACTCTACTCATTCTATACACCATTGCATCTCCCTCCATAGTCTTCAATGGCTAGAACTCCCTAATCATCTTGACTACCTCCAACTTACTACTGCCCACAAACTAATTTTTAAACCCACTGCTTGCCCTGCACTATCTAATATCTTGCCTTTCTACACTCCTCTCAGGCCCCCTAATATCAGGCCACCAAAATCTTCTTTCAGTGCATAAACCTAAACGACCCCCTGGCCACCTTCTACTTTCTTATACTATAGCAAAAAAATGGAACTTGCTTCCTCCCCTGCTAATAGTCACTACAAGCCCTGAACAATTCAAATCTCTACTCCATTCTCACCTCTCCCAAAACTGGAAATGTAATTGTATATTTCCTACCTAGATCCTATTACATCCCAGTTTCAATTTTTCTCCCTCCTGCCCCTCTTCTTCCAACTCTTTCTTCAAGCTCCCCACCCTCTACTTCTCTATCTGCTTTTTCCCCTGTATAAACTCTATGTAAATTCTTTTTATATCTTCACTTCCCCACTGCCTATATGCCTATTCTTGCACTGCATCTTTTACCATTCCATAAGATGTATCTTTCACCACAAACATAAAATGAATCTTTGTCTAACTCTTCTTTTTATCCTCCTCCTGGCATCTCTTCTCCTTTAATTCTCTGCACCTCCTTTTTCCTACACTTCTCCTCTGATTTACTTTATTTGCATTTCATATCTATGTATATTTTTTCTTCTATGCCAACAATACAAGTGTATAAAAATGTTATTTTTACTTGTTTGTAAATTGTTTGTGTGTGCAATATGTTTAGGAATATGGAGTTTTAAGTGTGCAATGTGTTTGTAATATGGAGCTTTTCTCCCGGGGCCTCCACTGAAAACAGGCTTTCGGGCCCAGTGGACTTCCCTGGTTATCAAACTGGAAATAAATAAATAAATAAATATTGCCACTTATAAACCATGAAAGTGTTGCATTTCTATCAGGTGGATATATTTTGCACTCTACACAGTTTAGTCAGGTCTAACCATTCTAAACCTTAGAACTATAAAGTTTCTGAGACAATCAGAAAAAATTTAAATTAAAAATGTAAAATTTTGCTTAGTGGCAATCACCAACATTGGGATCAGTCCCTTATCCCAGATACTTAATATATGACAACAACTTCCTCTCTTTTAGAGGTTGTCCTCTGCACCTTTACAAGTCCTTTTGATAAGTGTTTTGTCATCTTCAATGCCCACTCTCCTTTTTTATGAATAATCTATTTGACAGATTCTACAGGCAGAAGGATACAACACCACATCTAGATCGACATTTTGTGTGTGTGTGTGTGTGTGTGTGTGTGTGTGTGTGTGTGTGTGTGTGTGTGTGTGTCTGAGCATATGTGTAGAATAATTTTAGAAAGCTTCATCAATGAATTCTTTGTTTCTTTGTTTCTGTAACCATCTCACTATATCACTTGCACAGAGGTGTACCATTTCTTTCAAGTCCCTTTCTTTCTCTTTTGAAGAATGTTACAAGGATTCATCAATGAGATAGTGGATGCAGTTGTCTACGCTTGGATAAGGTTATCTTCTGACTAAAATATAACTTACATTTGATTCAGATTAGCCAATCAGAATAACATTTGAAACTTAACCCCATCTATAGCCTGCATTTCACATTTGTTAGCAGATGTTACAACAGCATATTCCCATCTAAATTAGTTTGACCCTACTTTGCTATATCTGGTATACTTATGAGTGTATGGGAAAAGGTACAGACAGTCCACTCCTGAGAAATGGGGAGAAGATATAGAGAGTGCACTTCTGAGTGAAGAGGAGGAAACACAGGCACAGCACTCCTGAGTAATGAGGTGAAGACACGGACACAGCGCTCCTAAGAAATGGGGTGAAGATAGAGACAGTGCACTCCTGAGTAATGGGGTGAAGACATAGACACAGCACTCCAGAGAAATGGGGAGAAGATATAGAGAGAGAGTGCACTCCTGAGTAATGGGGTGAAGACACAGACACAGCACTCCAGAGAAATGGGGAGAAGATATATAGAGAGAGTGCACTGCTGAGTAATGGGGTGAAGACATAGACACAGCACTCCAGAGAAATGGGGAGAAGATATATAGAGAGAGTGCACTCCTGAGTAATGGGGTGAAGCTATAGATAGTGCACCCCTGAGTAATGGGGACACTCCTGAGTAATGGGGAAAACATACAGGCAGTGCACCCCTGAGAAATGGGGAGAAGATATAGATAGTGTACCCCTGAGTAATGGGGAGAAGATATAGACAAGCCACGCTGCTAAGGAATGGGGACAAGATACAGACAGTGCACCCCTAAGTAATGGGGACACTCGTGAGTAATGGTAAAAAGATCCAGACAGTGCACCCCCTAAGTAATGGGGACACTCGTGAGTAATGGTAAAAAGATCCAGACAGTGCACTCCTGAGTAATGAGGAGAAGATATAGATAGTGCACCCCTGAGTAATGGGGACACTCCTGAGTAATGGGGAAAAGATACAGGCAGTGCACTCCTGAGTAATGGGGAGAAGATATAGATAGTGCACCCCTGAGTAATGGGGACACTCCTGAGTAATGGGGAAAAGATGCAGGCAGTGCACTCCTGAGTAATGGGGAGAAGATATAGAGATAGTGCACCCCTGTGTAATGGGGACACTCCTGAGTAATGGGGAAAAGATACAGGCAGTGCACTCCTGAGTAATGGGGAGAAGATATAGATAGTGCACCCCTGAGTAATGGGGACACTCCTGAGTAATGGGGAAAAGATACAGGCAGTGCACCCCTGTGTAATGGGGAGAAGATATAGACAAGCCACGCTGCTAAGGAATGGGGACAAGATACAGACAGTGCACCCCTAAGTAATGGGGACACTCGTGAGTAAGGGGAAAAGATCCAGACAGTGCACTACTGAGTAATGGACAGAAGTTGCAGACAGTGTTATTTGAGTAATGAGAAAAATTGTTTTCCACAGCTCATGTGTTGCTACATCCAGCTGATATTGAAATTCTACAAATGTGGAAACAGTGAAATGCCCACTCTTTCAGTTAGAATAGCAACCACCACTTTCTTCAGAGACAACTGCATCTTTGATATACCTATATTTTGTGCTAGTCATATTCTTCATGGACTGCTAGAAACAGCTTTTTGTAGTAAATCTAAAGATCTTTTAACCAGAGGCACACTTGCCAATGCAGCTGTACCATTTTTAAAGTCTCCTTATCCCTACTACTGGCCAATCATTAGCACACTTTCAATGAACCAGACTCATCATTCCTAATGACACAACTGCTGGTCATAGGGAATGATCATCTAGGTAGTCAACAGATTCTTTTATGTTTTTTGGTCTTAACATCTCCCCTTAACCAACTACATGCATGTTTGAAGGTGCAACAATATGCAGTGCTTCCTCTGAAAGTTCACATTCCTGTACATGCCCCATGAAGTCGACCCTGTACATTACTTAGCACATATATTGACTATTGCTGGCTCTAAAATATCCGTTTCCTGCAATAGGTGTCCACAGTGCTGCTGGACCACAGGACATCAGACATGCTTTTCAATCCTGTGTCATTCCTGACCTTGCCAGCATTTGACTAAAGCCTTAGACAGAGCTTTATCCCTTTGATACAGTCTTCAGCTGTATGATTTTAATGATTTTATAATCACTGTATGTAACAAAATTAATGCAAAGATATGTTTTCTTTTAACACTTAACTTAGCCATAATATAAAGTGCTCCTCTGAAGGCTGTACAGTAAACCTGAAGGGAATGAGCTCAGTTACTTGGCTAATAGTCATAGAATGCTTTCAGATGATTGTTACTTATGTGAGACAGGGATTGTGAACCAGTAGAAGTCAGTGGCTGCATGGAGTACTATCACTGCAGACAGCATGGCTTCACTGTGCCATCTCTGGCAGAATATGTAAGAAGATTTGAGTGACACTGAATCATCACGAACCAACAAAAACACTTAGGGATTTTATTTCTGACAACTAATTTTTCTTTGGAATCACTGCATGATGTTAATTTCTATATGATTTTGTGAATATGTACAACTTATGTATACCTAGTTACTCAAGCCCTGCATGAAATGACACACATTTAAAAGCTGTCAGTTTTGTTAAAGAATGAAGCCACAAGTCAGTTACTTAGCACCGTATATTGCCCTATCATTGTTTCCATGGAGTTGTGTTTGTAATACAGTTAAGCTACTAATCTGATCATGGCTGAAAGTATGGACCACATCTGTCAAGGCAGCAATAATTCAACATGTCGCAAATACAAATTTGAAAGATGAGAAAATTCGTTTTCATTTCAGAACTGATAAACAGCCTCATAATTTATTTACTAATATCTTATTCTTTCTCATGATGTAGGCCTTAAATTTATATTTAACATTTGCTCATTGTGTGGATTTGTATGATTAATTCCTGCATGTACTTTCCTGAGCTTCTCAGTAGATAAGTAAGATAAGATGAGCTGTTTACTCTGCTCTAGATCACTGCAGTCTGTCAGTTGAATTGAAACTCTATAAAAAAATAGTCATAACGAAACCTTAAACTATGGGACTAAAAATCCCAGTGACTCAGTGGACACAGGGCTTGACTGTATTCAGCTGAGGGCAGGGTACCAAAAAAAAAATACTTATTCACACAAACCCGTACAAAAAACTTGGAATATAAGCTGTAACCATCTGGCAAATTAAACAGCTAGCATGATACAGTCTTACAGAAAAAAATATGCACAATGACTCTGAGTACTACAAAGTACAAATGCATGAATCAACCCCCAATAAAGTGTGATACACGTGTTATTTTTATAATTATAAACTGTCATTCATCCAGGTGATACATCAAAGTGACGTGTAACTTTAATCTGACAGAAAAATAACGCTGTGAAACAAGCAGCTCCGCCTGAGATATTTCCTTTTGCTTTGTAGTACTACAATAACAAGTTTTGGTTGCACAGCAAATGTTGGACAGCAAAGTCATCCTTAGAGGACACTACCAACTGACATATATTCACTCTAAAACTGAAAGTGTATAAGTCATTAACCTGTTATCCCACACAGGGAGACAGAAACATGCATACGTACACAAACCTTTAAAAAAGCAGCAATTAAAAAGGGGATGAAAACTAAGTATGAATCACATGAAACGTTTCTACTAGGCATTTATTTAGCTGTTTGTCTGGTAACAAAACACTAAGGTGAGCAGTTGCATACAAAATACACGTGCCTTTCATTTTTCAGTATCACAATAGCAAACTTTCAGTTGAAGAATGAATGCAGAACAACTAAATCATTTTTAAAGCTCATTGCCAACTGATTTGTTCTAACAAGCTCCCTGATATATGCATGTGTTTACAAACCTCCCAAGAAGCAGAGAAAGAATTTCAAGTAGAACAAACCCTTTAGACATAACCCCCCTACACACACACACACACACACACACACCCACCCACACCTTCATTCAGATGCCTTACTCACTCTGAAAAGTGTCCCGTCTATCTTCAGTCCTCCTCGCAGCTAAAGTAAACCCATCACAGCTCCATTTCAGTGCTTGCTGATCTGACTCCATCTTCAATCCTCCTCCTTGCAACTAAAGTAAACCCATCAGAAACAGCAGAAACCGTCCATTTCAAAGTAAATGCAGCAGAAACAGTCTGTTGCAATTCCCGCTCGCAAACCTGAAAATACGTGCATCGCGCGATGATGTCAGCAGTCCCATGGCACAGATGTGGCTGGACTTGAATTGTGTTCTTAAAGAAGAATGCCCTAAAAAAAACGCTTTTTTTTTTTTTTTTTTTTTTTTAATTAAAAGAAGATTACCTAGACAGCTGATTACAGGGGGGGTGCAAGTGCACCCCCTTGCACCTGCCTGCGGGCACCCTTGACAACAGGTTGTTAAGGTAAACACAGTACAGGACTACAGGACGTTCTACTAGAGCTGCAGGTTGTTAAGGTAAACACAGTACAGCACTACAGGGCATTCTACTAGAGCAGCAGGTTGTTAAGGTAAACACAGTACAGCACGACAGGGACGTTCTACTAGAGCAGCAGGTTGTTAAGGTAAACACAATACAGCACTAAAGGCCGTTCTGCTAGGGCAGCAGGTTGTTAAGGTAAACACAGTACAGTACTACGGGACATTCTACTAGAGCAGCAGGTTGTTAAGGTAAACACAGTACATCACTACGGGACATTCTACTAGAGCAGCAGGTTGTTAAGGTAAACACAGTACAGCACTACAGGCCGTTCTACTAGGGCAGCAGGTTGTTAAGATAAATACAGTACAGCACTACAGGCTGTTCTACTAGGGCAGCAAGATGTTAAGGTAAACACAGTACAGTACTACAGGACGTTCTACTAGAGCAGCAGGTTGTTAAGGTAAACACAGTACAGCACTACAGGGCATTCTGCTAGGACAGCAAGATGTTAAGGTAAACACAGTACAGCACTACAGGGCGTTCTGCTAGAGCAGCAGGTTGTTAAGGTAAATACAGTTGATCACTACAGGACGTTCTACTAGAGAAGTAGGTTGTTAAGGTAAACACAGTACAGCACTATAGGATGTTCTACTAGAGCAGCAGGTTGTTAAGGTAAACAGAGTACAGCACTATAGGACGTTCTACTAGAGCAGCAGGTTGTTAAGGTAAACACAGTACAGCACGACAGGGACATTCTACTAGAGCAGCAGGTTGTTAAGGTAAACACAGTACAGCACTACAGAGCGTTCTGCTAGAGCAGCAGGTTGTTAAGGTAAACACAGTACAGCACTACAGGGCGTTCTGCTAGGGCAGCAGGTTGTTAAGGTAAACACAGTACAGCAGTACAGGGTGTTCTACTAGGGCAGCAGGTTGTTAAGGTAAACACAGTACAGCAGTACAGGGTGTTCTACTAGAGCAGCAGCTTAAGTGAAACAAAGTACAGCACTATGGGACGTTCTAGTAGAGCAGCAGATTAAGGTAAACACAGTACATCACAACAGGCCGTTCTACTAGGGCAGTAGGTTGTTAAGGTAAACACAGTACAGCACTACAGGGCGTTCTGCTAGAGCAGCAGGTTGTTAAGGTAAACACAGTACAGCAGTACAGGGTGTTCTACTAGAGCAGCAGCTTAAGTTAAACACAGTACAGCACTATGGGACGTTCTACTAGAGCAGCAGAATAAGGTAAACACAGTACATCACTACAGGCCGTTCTACTAGGGCAGTAGGTTGTTAAGGTAAACACAGCACAGTACTACGGGACGTTCTACTAGAGCAGCAGGTTGTTAAGGTAAATACAGTACAGCACTACAGGACATTTTACTAGAGCAGCAGGTTGTTAAGGTAAACACAGTGCAGCACGACAGCAGCTTAAGTTAAGCACAGTACAGCACTATGGGACGTTCTACTAGAGCAGCAGATTAAGGTAAACACAGTACATCACTACAGGCCGTTCTACTAGGGCAGCAGGTTGTTAAGGTAAACACAGCACAGTACTACGGGACGTTCTACTAGAGCAGCAGGTTGTTAAGGTAACCACAGTACATCACTAGTGGGCGTTCTATTAGAGCAGCAGGTTGTTAAGGTAAACACAGTACAGCACGACAGGGACGTTCTACTAGGGTAGCAGGTTGTTAAGGTAAACACAGTACAGCACTAGAGGATGTTCTACTAGAGCAGCAGGGTAAGGTAAACACAGTACAGCACTACAGGATGTTCTACTAGGGCAGCAGGTTGTTAAGGTAAACACAGTACAGCAGTACAGGGTGTTCTACTAGAGCAGCAGGGTAAGGTAAACACAGTACAGCACTACAGAGCATTCTACTAGAGCAGCAGGTTGTTAAGGTAAACACAGTACATCACTACAGGGCATTCTACTAGGGCAGCAGGTTGTTAAGGTAAACACAGTACAGCAGTACAGGGCGTTCTGCTAGAGCAGCAGGTATATCTGCAGCATATGTTATAAATCTTTCTACTAAGAACAGAAGGACCAGCGTGGATTTCTGTGAGTAGTCTCACCAAATACTACAAGTTAGAAGCTTAGTCCAAGAACAGGACAGATTTGGGTACAGCTGTGTTACTGGTTAGCCTGTAACTTTCCACTTTCTAGGGGTAATTAAGTACTAATTGGGATGTGGCCTAAAGGTAATGAATTACTGCTACCTTGACCCTCCCTGGAGTAAGATATTTCCGTTGTATCTTATAGTATTAGATCGTAAGGCATATGTCATTGCAGCAGTAAAGGTTCTCATTCCTTTCAACCAATAGACGTAATTGTGAGATTTATTATAAATTTGTTTCTATGTGGTTCTTACTTGTAGTAGTGTTATGCTTACCTTTTTGTACACCCTAAACACGTCTCTGTCTGCCATAAGCACATTTCTACCTGCAGAGCTGTTAGTCATTAAGAACTGAAGAGGGCTAATGCTAATGCTGGATATATATGGGAGTCTTTAAACCACCAACAGCAGTGTCTCCACTGGTATAAGACAACCATTAGCCTTTGCAGTGAACAACTTTTAAGAGAGTGTGAACCAGTGCATATCAGCTAATAATGCATATTCTCATACTGTACTTGTCATATTACTCTGTAAGAAAAGACAACACATAAACTTACTTTTTCCTCACTTTTCCTCACTTTGATCGATTGATTCATTCGTTTGTTCTTTCATTCATCCAGCCATTTGTGTTCTTGCTTTTTATTCCATTAAACTGACCAATCTATTATAGACCTGATTTGAACCACTGGCACTACATAATGTTCTCCCTAATGACAAATGTACACCAAACAGAGAGCATAAAGGTTGTGTTCTTATTTTTTAAAACCTTGACCCCATGTATGTTTTAGAACAGTGTCATTGATCTGTGTCTCACTCCTTTTTCAGCTGTGCTTACATTACAGCCTTGTGGATAGCACTGGTACTACATCCAGTCATGTTCACTTTTCATTTTGGGCAGGTGGGAGAAGACACATTTTTTTTGTTATCACTGTTTCAGTTTGTTGTAAATATGTATTCATGTATTCTGTGAGATGGCAGTAGCAGTAGTAGATGCCTTCTTATTTGGAAATGTTGAAAATGTGTGTGCAAGAGAAAAGCACAAATATATTACTTGTAATTTCTTCATGGTCATGTTGGTATGTTTCCTCTGTTTTGTGTATGCTGTATCTTCCCACCTTTAAGGCAAAAGTGTTCCAGTAAAAAAGGTGTCTTTTTAGACTGTCAGATCCATACAGCAACATACATGATTGTAGTCCATACTAGTTCTGTGGAAGTTGGGAGTCTTAAGATAAGTGTCCACAATGCAACCAGTTAAAGAACAGTTTTAACTTATTACATCCAAGTGACTCTTCCAGGTACTTCTGCAGTTAACTCCTACTGATGCCTCTAGGTGTCAAATATTTCTTGTTCATATTTGGACCAATAATTCCAAAACCATGCTATGTACAAGGATTTAAAAGACGTCATCCTAAAGTTTACACAATGGCAAACTCAACTGCATTAACATTTGACCTCTGTGTAGTGCATGTAAATAGATAGCAACTTGTTTTTCTGATATTAATTTATATAGCTATAATTTTCACATTTTTCTAAATATCTCAGTGACCAAATAACACAGACAGAACTCCTTAGCCTCATATGAAAGCTTTCAGCTAGGTGAATAAAACGCTGCTGACAGTGTATGTAACTTGAATGGTTGCTGAGATATTATAAGTTGTTTACAAAATATTACAAACTTAATAGTTACTGTATTTATTGTAACTTATAAAATTTGGTTTAAGACATAGAATCTAAAGAATACCAAACTATAAAAATAGTTTGCGCTGAAGGGATTGCCATTTACACTTCATTCCTTACCCTCATGGTTCCAGAGATATGAACATTTGTTTTGAAATGTGAGGGCATCATTTGATTCTGTCAAAAGGCTTAGGCTCTTCCCATTGGAAGTTACAGTGCAAACTTCCTGAGCACCACTGGAGTGAATGAGTTTATTTGTCTGTGCATGTGATAAGTAGAGAGATTCTTATCTGTTACAAACTATATAGCTCAACCAGTATCTTGCAATTTTCATCACATTCCTAGTCTTTCAGCTTTTCCCAGTTAGGGGTCACCACAGCGAATCACTGGTCTGCAGATTGATTGGCAGTGGAGTTTTTACGGTGATGAATTGCCAGCTCGGCGCCCAGCCTTCACAGAAAGCACACACACTCACACACAACTACCTGCATGTCTTTAAAGCTCAGTTAACCACAGGGAGGACATGCAGATTCCACATAGAAGGTGCTCCAGCTGAGAATTGAACCAGAGAACCTCTTGTTGTGAGGTGACAACGCTAACCACTGCATCACCACAGCCAGATCACATGCCTAGTGTACTCTTTATATTAAGCTAAAAAACAATGTAAGTCCTTTTAACATGGGGTCAACCAGATGTTATATTTTCTGAGTTTAGTTGGAGATCACCAACACTTTTTCAGAGAAGTTTACACCCTTTGCGTAGCCAGTCCATCTATGTCATCTTGGCTTAGTGTTGTGAAGATTCAACGGCTGTCTTTGCTACATTCCAAACCACTGAATATGCTGAAGGCAAATTTTGGAGCATTTTTTCTCCTCATTGGCTTAACCCCAGGTAAGAGTATTCTGGAACTCCAGACTTTTCTGTGTGATAATAGGATCATATGAGGTTACTAGGCTAATGGCCCTAGAGTTTTTTTAAGCTTAGGCATTTATGCTCCAGTCTTCGAATTATCAACACCCATGGGCTAGAGTGGCATTTGTATAGGCGTGTGCCTTAGCGCATCTACAAACTACCTTGCTGTAATTCTGAACTTCTCAAATTTTTAGTAGGCTATGATCTGTTCTGTTCCTCATCAGAGAGATTTCAAAATTCACCTTGAGAAAGCCTGCTTGGAGCCTTCTTTTCTCCATAAATTTTTCCACTTCCTGCTTGCTGTCAGAAATCTGCATACGGTATTCTTTTCAGTTGATAGTGGACAAAAATCATATATATATATAAATTATATATATATATATATATATATATATATATATATATATATATATATATACTTTAATATCGAATTTCAGTATTTCAAGACCATAAAGTCGTATTGTCAGAATAGCGAAAGTGCATAACTGTGAATCTGGAAATGTCGAATTCACGGTTATAGTGTTCTGGTACCTGACGTGGGATGTACTTTGTGCCTGATGTATGGTTTAGTGTGCGGATTTGGCTGGAATTTAAGGTAAGTGACTATTTTGTAAGGGTTTTGGGTAGGTGTGTGAGTGTATGTGAGTGTGCTTGGCAGTTTTAGGTGTGGGTTAGTGTAAGCAGGTGAAAGTATGAGTGTTTAAGTGTTGAAAGTAGTGGTGTTTGTATATATGTGATGTGTGTGCGAGGGGACTGTAGAGTGTGTAGTGGTGAGTTTACTGCCTTTTTCTGTTTGGTGCGATCTCGGAGTTAGTATATATAGCGGAGGTGTGAGGGGCACCCCCCCCCCCTCCCCGCTTATTTGTATTGTAGGTTTGTCTATTTGGGTTTTTGTATTTGTGTGTATTGTATTTGTTTTTGTAGTGTGGGTAGGATGGTGTATGTGTTGTGTGGCGTATGGTGTGTGTATTTTCAGGATTTTGACTTTCACGGTTTTGGGGTTTCGGCATTTTGAAGATTCGACTTTATAGTTCGAAATACTGAAATTCGATATTTCAGTATTTCAAGATTATAAAGTGAATACGCATTATATAAATAAAAGTACTGAGTTTTTAAAATTTACACACAAAATTGATGATGAAAGGGTACAATATCTAGACGTTGAGTTTTACAAGGATATGTCAAAATTTAATTCAAAGGTGTATAGAAAAAAAACTTTTTCCAATTCATATTTGCATTATGAAAGTGCACACCCTATACATTATAAGAAAAATATTTTAAAAGGTTAGTACATTAGATCCAGTAGAATGACGTCAGAGGATGAAGATTTTGAAAAAGAGAAGTCTTTGTTAAACAACATGTTTAGCATGAGGGGGTATCCAGAATATTTGATCAACAAAATTGACAACGAAGTGACTACTAGGAGGTTAAATGATTTCAAACCTATCCTAGGTTTGGGTTAGTGAGGAAACTGTGAAGAAAGGGGACATTGAGAATTTTAATACTGCACTAATTTTAGAATTTAATGGGAGTTCCAGGATGGTAAGGGAAATTATGGAAAGGGAGTGGGAAAAGCTTTTATGGTTCACTGATATGGAAAAAATTAAAGGTGGTTTATAGGAATTCAGGCAGCCTAAAGAAATGACTTGAAACTGACACTAAGAAAGATGTATTTGTACAAGGAGGGAGAAAAGGAACTTTAAAATGTGGACGTTGTCAGCAATGTTCCCACATTTACAACACTGAGAGTGTCAGGTTAGAAAGTAGAAAAGCCACCCTTGAAGGAAGGGAGTTTTTTAATTGTGAGTCTTTGGGCCTGGTTTACTTGGCAGTATGTCAAGTTTGCGACGCATTCTATATAGGGAAGACCGAGCGAAGTCTCAGGAGAAGAATATATGAGCATATGTATGATGTTCAAACTAAGAAGGAAGCTAATGCTCTATGCAAACATAAATTAACTTGTATAAATGCCTGCTATTTATTCTTTGTCTTGGAAAAGATAAAGAAGGATGATCGAGGTGGTCTATGGGAAGAATGTATTGAATACAAAGAATTATGGTGGCAGATCACCTTAGAGGCTATTAAAACTCCAGGCTTAAATGAACACATATCGAGAGCTCCCTTATTGAAACTTAGAGCAGCCAAGTTACAGGCAGTTTTATTCCTTAGTTTTTTAAGCTTTTTAATGTTTTTTAGTTTCTATACTGTGGTTATATTTATTAAGTTTTTAAACACACTTTTTCCCCTTGGTACTTTTAGAGAGCAATGGTCTAATGTATATGATTCATTATTTTAATGGGGCTCTTTTTACATGTATTTTTGAAGAATCCACTAGAGGGACTGTTATGATAAAAAACAGTTACAATAATTCTATGCTAAATGTGTTTCATGACATATTTTCTTCTTACTTTTTTAATACACTTTAATACATATTTTCATACATAAAAATAGGTTTATTACAAGAATGGGTGTTATGTGTATATGTTTTAAAAAACTTTTCATTAATTGACAGTTTAATTTACGTGGTTTTAATCAAATAAGCACAAAGTGATTGGTTAACTCATTAAGATAAACTAGTATAAATGTAATGTAGATTCATTGTAAAGCTCACATCTGATGAAGTTCATACTAAAGCAACGTACTTGTAATATTATGTTAATGTTAGATTTTATTTTTCATTAAACTTTTTGGTGGAGATTCCGGGCTGTTCGAGGCTTTATTGTTTTACCTTGGAGGCTTCTTTGTGATTTATTGGTTTTATTTTGAAGCCGTTTTTGGATTTTACTTTAGAATATGTATGTGTATATATATACATATATAGATACACATATATATATATATATATATATATATATATATATATATATATGAGTCTATCTATACCTTAGTAGGGGCACTGCCTTTAGATTTTAATTTTTTTAGTTTAATTATATCTCTCTTACAGTTCTGAGCTGAGCTTGCCACATTTTTAATATTTGCTGCTGTTATTGTGCTGGTTTTATATAAAAATTCCTAGGATTGAGACTTTTAAATACTTTTATTAAGTAAATACATGCATACATAATATATACATAAATGAAATCATCACAATGCATGATTTAAAGTTTTGTAGTAAGCAGTTCAGTATCAAGACAAAGCCTTTCCCAGTATTTTGGCAGGTCTTTTTTCTTACTTTGAGTACAGAAAGTGATTGCCCGGATGTAAAGGCCTAATCACAGTGAATATCTGCACCTCTCTAGTAGTTTTTTGCTGTTTGCCTGCTGTCAAGATTTATACGATATAATATGATCTTTTCACTTCACTTAGTATTACATCATAGCAATTGTTAAAATGACGATCATCCTGTTGTCTTTAACTTTTTAATCCTTAGTCCTTAGTGGCAGATTAGGTTAAATTCATTTTATTACCCTGGTTTAAATGAAGCATGCTCAATTTCTTGTTTACTCAAGTTGAAAAGCCTTTTTAGGTAATTTAGAAATAGTTTAACTTTAAATTTAATAACACATCAGTTTTTACTTAGACTTTACAATGCAACTTTTTTGTTTCATAATGTTTTTATTTATAAAAGAACTTTTGTGTGACATTAGTTGATAACAACAAAAAATTTTAATATATGAACAGAATGATTTTTTATGTATTTTTATCTAAAAAGTTATGTGAACATAATTTTTCCCGCACTTTTGGGTTTAAATTGCCTGCAGCTGTTAGTGTTTGTCACTTCTGAAGAAGTTTGTTCCTTTGAACAAACGAAAAGCGCTTAAAGTACTTGTTGTTTTTAACATTGTGGATTTATCATATTAAATTTTGCAGTCAGTTCATGGATGCCGTTGGTCTTTTAATTGTTCTTCTTAGTTTGTTTGTGCCTTCAGTTTAAAGTTGTTTTCTATGGCGTCTGACTCTACGGCTTCCAAAGTACTGACGATACAGAATGAAGTACCGTTTACTGAGCTACCAAATGGTTCCTCAAATGAAAAGAACAGTTCGCCCGGTATGTCTTATAACAGCCACAAGGAGTCTTTAAATGACTGTTTACCAACGTTGCTCAACAAACTGGATATGATGTTCAAACGCTTAGACTATTTGGACAAAAACCAAACAATTTTAGCTAACCGGTTGGACTTTAACACAAACCATACGACAGCTGCAGCTGTGCAGATACGTTCAACCTTACTTTGTAACCAGGAAGAAAGTAACCTTGTGGGACAGAGGTTCGGTGTGCAAACTACTTCTTCTCCGGTTAAACAAGGATGCCCTGGGTCTGGTCATTTGCTGGATGAGAGTACACCACCCCCTGCACAGAGACCAGTATTGAGCCCTGCAACCTTGGGCTTACCATTGAACGTGGACGACCGGATGGGTTTATTGTCTCGTTCCCAGTCCTTTACGCAGTTGCAAATGGAAAAAACAATTGTCGCAGAGCGTGGAGAGGCACCAATGCAAAATATCTCTGGCAACCAAAGGTTTTGCCAGGATATAAAAGGGAAATCATGCACGCTGTCTAGTTGGATGGACCACAAGTTTAACTTAGGGTCTGAACAGGCGATATTTGCACTACCACCGGATGAAGTGGAAGGTAATAATGATTCTCTTAATGACATAGTAGAAAATCTTAAACTGCTTGACAATTTGTTACTAAAATACAAAAAAACACAGCTTGAAATTGAGTATTTTAAGGAGTGTTTAAAACATAAAGTGATTCCTAAGGGGTTGCGCAGGGTTCAGTATCCTACTGGCCTTATCAGAAACTCGCCATTTCATTTGGAATTGATTCAACTTTTTGACAAACAAGGTTTTGAACTACTTGAGCTAATGCTTAAACATTATTCATTAATGGCTGACAATATATCTAAGTTCATTAAAGAGGTGGATGCTAAGGTCCTCCAAGACAAACAATTTGACCGATATAAGTACGAATATAGTAGGACTTTTACCAGCATCAATCAGCACTTGGTTAAACTGAGTGCAAACAAGACTAAGAAATTGCAACGCGATTGCAATTCATATAAACAAGGGTCTGCTTATCCACCTCCACCAGCAGCACAGATGTGGCAATTAGGTTTTTCCTTCACTGAGTTAACAACTAACGACTTACAACGCACCAGTGATGATGATGTACCCAATTCATCAAACTCAGTGAATAAGCAGGCTGTCCAGTCAGGACAGGTTTTAGACTTGCATGACAACCAACCCCCTGTTAACTCACTTAATTCGTGTTCATCGGACACAGAAAGAGTGCGTAGAAGTGAAAGACTGAAGAATGCCACACGTGTAAACTATTATTATAACAAGTCACAGTATCAAAACCAACAGTACAGTGGTTCTAATAACAACAATAACCACAATAGTTACCAGCAGGATTTTCACAGGTTCAACACCTTAGGGGCCAGACCGAAGCAACAACAAAGGGAAATGAGACCACCAAGGTGAATTACATTCAGGTTATGAACGACACGTTGGGGTCCATTGAAAGTGACACTTTACCACCCTTATTTCCACACCAAGAGTCGACTTTAGGACTGGACTTGGACTATATTTTGTTTAATGATACAAGTTCAGTTAATGCATCTATTACTGAACCTGTGAATGACTCATTGCCCTCAAGTCCTTCTATTATTCTCAACAAAGACAAAGTGTATAATTTTTCTGACAGTCTCATTTCTTCTGACATTGTTGATTTTTTAGCAAAAGGACAAACGTATGTTCCTTGGCACAACATGGACATTGCTAAAACTATCTTAGAGTTGAAGTTATTCACCAGAAAATTGAACTTGGGATTATTCTTTATGAATGCCCCTAACACTAGTATCTATAACTCATTCCATGTCCCTAGCACTTTCAATCCCCCCCTCCACCCGCTGGTGAAAGTATTCGAACAGGCTAATGAGTTAGATTTTTGGAACTTGTTTAAAAACAAAAAATCTATCAGGAGTCAGGAACATACACTTGAGGATGATTCCCTTAAATACATCCAATCACAAAATATAAAGGTTTGTAAACCTGACAAAGGTGGGGGACTGGTGATCTTTGATAAAGCTGACTACGTGTCTCGTATGTCATCCCTCTTGGATTCTGACACTTACTCGGTCAGCTCAAGAACAGAAGTAAATCAGGCATACAGTCTGATAAAATCTTGCCTGTATGAATTATTTATCGAAAGACAAATTGACCAGGTAGTTTTCAACTACATCAGTTATTTATTTCCCAATTTCCAACACTATTTGGGATTCCAAAAATCCACAAAAATGTGGAGAACCCCCCAGTGAGACCGCTCATTGATGGGCGCGGGTCACCCACCTATGCATGTGCTAAATTAGTTGACTCCATGCTGAAAAAATATGTTGGATTGGAGTCACAAATTTGTAAAGACTCTTGGTCCTTTTTGTCGAAAATAAGTGAAATTGATTTTGATAGTGAGTACAATTTTCTAACTATCGACGTAAAGGACCTGTACACATGCATTCCCCATGATATCAGTGTTGAGTGGGTGGCCCAAGTCATGATGAGGCACAATGCACCAAGATGCGACATTTCCTTAGTAATGGAACTGTTGGACCTTATTTTGTCCAATAATTTCTTTATTTTTGATGGTAATTTTTACCTCCAGAAAGTGGGCTTAGCAATGGGATCACCCTGTGGAGCAAGTGTTGCAAACTTAGTAATGGCTCAATGGGAGTTTAATGAAGTTTTTTCAGCTAGTCTAACACCTGCTCCTATAGCCTACTATACCCGCTCCTTGGACGACATCTTTATTTTGCTAAAAGGAAATGCGGAATGTGCAGCTGACTTGGTTGATAGATTTGACATATCAACAAGTTTTTTGCAATTTACATATACATTCCATACTGAATCTATTCCATATCTGGATATTCAGTTAAATAAGAATAGGTTGGACTGTACTTTTACAGCGCAAATTTACAGAAAACCTAGTTACTCTAACACATTTCTCCACTTCACTAGCTGCCACCCCTTTCACCAAAAAAGATCGGTAGTTAAGGGTCAGCTAGTGAGGGCATCACACATTTCTAGTTTCGATTCAGATTTCCGCAGTGAATGTCAACTTTTGAAACAGATGTTCCAACATCGCGGATATCCAGACTTACTCATTGACACATTGATAGAGGAAGTCACTCATAAAAGGAACATAAATTGGTTTAAACCAATTTTAGGTGGTCTTCAAGGGGCACTGAATAACAACCCAGTTGAAGACAGTCAGATTATTTCTGACACAGATGTATTGATTATCCATGAACAAGATTACAAATTTAGTTTTGTGACCACATTTAACAGTCAAAGTAGAACTATTGTAAACTTAATTAATAAGAACTGGGACTTTTTTAAAACTAATCAAATTGTCCTTGATTGTTTGGGTCATAAACCACACGTGGTGTTCAAAAAAGGAAGGAACTTGAAGAATGCACTAGAGAGGCACATCCCAGTGACATCTAGAGTACCAGGAATGTCTAAATGTGAGAGTTGCAATTTTTGTAAATTTATTGATTGTAACAACCATTTTATTATTAATGGTAACACCTACAAACTGAAATCTAGATTTAACTGCAATAGTAAATTTTTAGTGTACTTGGCTAGGTGCACTGACTGTTTTGCATTCTACGTGGGCAAAACAGAACGTAGACTTAGAGATAGGATATATGAACACCAATAAGCCATCTCTCATAATAAGTTGGAAAATGCCCTAGCAAAACATATACATTCCAACCCGTCCCATAAATTCAAATTCATGATCATTTGTAACTTAATTCCTGACATACGGGGGGGGGGGGTCCTGCCTCCTTTAAACTGGAGGAGATGGAGCTATTGTGGCAGATTAGGTTAAATTCATTTTATTACCCTGGTTTAAATGAAGCACGCTCAATTTCTTGTTTACTCAAGTTGAAAAGCCTTTTTAGGTAATTTAGAAGTAGTTTAACTTTAAATTTAATAACACATCAGTTTTTACTTAGACTTTACAATGCAACTTTTTTGTTTCATAATGTTTTTATTTATAAAAGAACTTTTGTGTGACATTAGTTGATAACAACAAAAAATTTTAATATATGAACAGAATGATTTTTTATGTATTTTTATCTAAAAAGTTATGTGAACATAATTTTTCCTGCACTTTTGGGTTTAAATTGCCTGCAGCTGTTAGTGTTTGTCACTTCTGAAGAAGTTTGTTCCTTTGAACAAACGAAAAGCGCTTAAAGTACTTGTTGTTTTTAACATTGTGGATTTATCATATTAAATTTTGCAGTCAGTTCGTGGATGCCATTGGTCTTTTAATTGTTCTTCTTTGTTTGTGCCTTCAGTATATGATTCATTATTTTAATGGGGCTCTTTTTACATGTATTTTTGAAGAATCCACTAGAGGGACTGTTATGATAAAAACAGTTACAATAATTCTATAGTAAATGTGTTTCATGACATATTTTCTTCTTACTTTTTTAATACACTTTAATACATATTTTCATACATAAAAATAGGTTTATTACAAGAATGGATGTTATGTGTATATGTTTTAAAAAACTTTTCATTAATTGACAGTTTAATTTACGTGGTTTTAATCAAATAAGCACAAAGTGATTGGTTAACTCATTAAGATAAAC
This sequence comes from Protopterus annectens, assembly GCF_019279795.1. NCBI lineage: Eukaryota > Metazoa > Chordata > Ceratodontiformes > Protopteridae > Protopterus > Protopterus annectens. The sequence goes on from NC_056751.1 coordinate 688,312,091, forward strand.
TAGTATAAATGTAATGTAGATTCATTGTAAAGCTCACATCTGATGAAGTTCATACTAAACGAAAACGTACTTGTAATATTATGTTAATGTTAGATTTTATTTTTCATTAAACTTTTTGGTGGAGATTCCGGGCTGTTCGAGGCTTTATTGTTTCACCTTGGAGGCTTCTTTGTGATTTATTGGTTTTATTTTGAAGCCGTTTTTGGATTTTACTTTAGAATATGTATGTGTATATATATATATATACATATATAGATATATATATATATATATATATATATATATATATATATATATATATATATATATATGAGTCTATCTATACCTTAGTAGGGGCACTGCCTTTAGATTTTAATTTTTTTAGTTTAATTATATCTCTCTTACAGTTCTGAGCTGGTCTTGCCACATTTTTAATATTTGCTGCTGTTATTGTGCTGGTTTTATATAAAAATTCCTAGGATTGAGACTTTTAAATACTTTTATTAAGTAACTACATGCATACATAATATATACATAAATGAAATCATCACAATGCATGATTTAAAGTTTTGTAGTAAGCAGTTCAGTATCAAGACAAAGCCTTTCCCAGTATTTTGGCAGGTCTTTTTTCTTACTTTGAATATAGAAAGTGATTGCCCGGATGTAAAGGCCTAATCACAGTGAATATCTGCACCTCTCTAGTAGTTTTTTGCTGTTTGCCTGCTGTCAAGATTTATACGATATAATATGATCTTTTCACTTCACTTAGTATTACATCATAGCAATTGTTAAAATGACGATCATCCTGTTGTCTTTAACTTTTTAATCCTTAGTCAACTTTCTCTTGACAGCAGTGTTTTTCAGTTGGTTAGGATTCTGTCGTGACAATCACTCCTGTTGTAACCAGCTATCCTCAGAATATGACAGTACATTTATAGAAGAATTTCCATAGCTGTAGAGCTGTATGAGATTGGCTTTTGTAAACACTACCATTAAAACTCCCTCACATTACTGTGGTCATCTGAACACTACCTCAGGATGAGTTTTTGCTACCTCCCTCAATGAGTGCTGGTTAAAGTTGAAAAAGGTTAGGAAATTGCCACCTTGTCCATGTGCTGGACCCACACTAGGCAACCTAGGCAGGTGCCCAGGGCCCGTTGCTGGCTGGGGAGGCTGATCTCACTTAAAAAAAATATTCCATTACAAAATAAAAGAATAAGACATCCATGCAAGAGGTAGATATTGCAGAACAGAGAGATTTTTCTCCAGTGCAGATGGCAAAACATATGGCAAACATCTGGATTTCACAGAAAGAAAACATCCACACTGGAGATTTCAATTTGCTGCATGAACAGGTGAGTAGAGGAGAATATGTGCAGCCCACTGGACTATGTTCTTGCACAAGAGATTTCATTTAAGTTTGGTACAGGAAAGAGCAAGCAGCCAAGGTAGGTGTTTGATCAAAGAGATTGTTTTTCATGGAGAAGTGTGTATGTTTGTGTGTGTGTGTGTGTGTGTGTGTGTGTGTGTGTGTGTATGCACGCATGTGTGTGTGTGTGTGTGTGTGTGTGTGTGTGTGTGTGTGTGTGTGTGTGTGTGTGTGTGTGTGTGAAATACCCCAGTTAGGGAGCATTGTCTAGTAAAGTAACTTGCTCAGAGTCAAACCCTGAACCATTTTTATGGGAACCATCGGGTCTCCTTTAACATTTTCTGTAAATCTGTGAGGATTACAGTGTGTCAATGTCAGTCATAGAATTAGACAGTTTTGTAGTTTGGGCTACAACAGTTTGTCTTGCACTTAGTGCAGATGAGTAAGGCTATGATCTGTTAAAAGAGCTGCTTCCTGTAGTACACGGTTGAATTCCCTCAGCCTTCATTTGTCTTCTATGGGACTCTATTCCAGTGGACTGTCACAGGGTGTTAGCAAATGCATTACACGTTTATCTTTTGAATTCCTGTACCCTTCACATAGATGCTTATTAGTGCTTCACTATGTGCTATGTGAGTGTGATTCCCAGTATATCTCATACAGTTTAATGGGGTTGCCAGACACATTTTCACTAAATTTGAGTTTCAAGGGAAGAGCTTACTGTTTCTCAAACTAAGTCTATTTTCAATCTGGAAGTGTTTTGTTTTATTTAGAAAATAGCTGTCAGTGTTTTTCTGACAATTTTAAAATACAAATTTTAAATTAATTCCAAATATGTGTGGTAACTGCAGAAGTAAAAATGAAAATAGTCTGCACATTGACAGGTTTAAACAGTGTTTATGGTAAATGGGGAGAGACAGCCAAGTAATGGGATATTGGTATTGCTAGTAGGAGCCTGATTACCCTGCATAGGACCCCATTTGTCTATGACCTGGCTGTGTTGACTCTGAAGGTGTTTGCTGCAACAATACAGCATTATTAGCTATTCAAGTAGATCAGACATGTACTGAGTGATGTCAGAGGAGATGGTTATTCTCTATCAAGGAGAAGTCAAAAGTGAAATACTTGTCCTGCAAGAATGTTCAGCTCCTCCCAAAATAAAATAGTATGTTGTATGCAATAATATTTCTGATTTTTGTATGGCTTGTGGGTTGTTGAACAAAAGCTGCTGTAATATTTATATTGTTTTGCTTTATTCATTGTACAAAATAATTAATTACTTCATTAATGGGCCTGGATTGTGTAATACAGTCTAAATATGTTGCATTTTAGTAATATACTTTTGTAGTATCTTCTTTACAGCCTCCAGCATTAGTATTCTGCATTATATGGAGTGATTATCAGAACCACCTGATCTTCAGCAGCCATTATGTAATCATTGTTTTCATATTATTGCGATCACTTTCTTTACAAGATCGGATTGGGAGGGATTTCGCATTTAGTTAAAAAAAGTTTCTCTGGCAATTAGTGCAGCAGAGGATAAAGGTAGACGTATTAGTGTGCTGCTTCCTGTGCCAAGGGTGCAGGGTTTGACTCTTTCCACCTTTATTACCTACTGTGACACTGAGTGAGTCACTTAACCAGACAGTGAGTTGGAGCGATTGGGAATGTGGGCTAGGATCTTTAATGGTCGCCAGAACTGCATGCCTTGAAACTGTGAACATGTCATTGTTTGCCAGCCATTCCCTGTTGCATACCAGGTCTAGTAAAGGAAATGTTATGGCAGTATCACCAGCACACCAATTTTTAATGCAGTCTAGGCGATTTATTCTTCAAGAGCAGCAGGCCCTTTGTTTGAAGAGGAAACACTAAAATGCAAAGTTGTTTGCCAGCAGCAACTTTTGTATTAAAAATATTTCTCTTCAGATAACTTTTACTTCTGCAGTGATTGTGCATATCAATTTAGCACGTGTTATCAGGTGGTTAATATTTCGGATTCCCCCATAAATACTCGTCTGTTTAAAGTATGCTACACATGGCTGGATCTTACGATCTGATGCTAGTCATCCTTATGCAGTTTCAGGTAATTCATCCAAAGCTACCAATAAAGCATTTATTGCTTAGTACCAATAAGGGTTGTACACAGTCAACAAAGTAGCTATAACTGCTGGTGGGGTGGGGGGCTCTCTGTGAATGAAAGTACCTTATGCTGTTGTCATCTGGACATTTTTAAACAGTCTTTAGCATGACTTTGAAGGATTAGTGTGTGTGTGTTTGTGTGTGTGTTTGTGTTTGTGTGTGTGCGTGTGCGCAAATGCATGTCTTGTCTGTCTGACTGTGAATTAAGTTGAAGTGCTCCATCTTCTGTAAATTTGAAATATGTGACTGTGGCCATTACTGTTGTTATTTTTGACACAGACATCTGAAAAGGATGCAGTCAGCAATGCAATGCAAGGATGCAGTTGCTGTCTTCGGGGGATGTGAATAAAAATAACTGACCCTGCTCAGCGGATAAAATTACAAAAAAAAAATCATTACTTTGTCTTTGCAGAACTAGTGTGCATTTGTGTAAAGCAAATTGGAATACTTTACAGTAGCCATTTTTGTCACAAGCAGACACTATGTGTACACAGCCAATAAAGTGGCCATAATTGTTCAGTATGGATGTTGTTGGATTATAAAGACAGTAGTTTGAGTGGCCTTTTATGGTTGAAATGTTCTGAAATGGGTGTTTTTGTCATTAGTGGTTCATAAATTTGTTTCACTGCCTACTGGAAAAAATATTCAACAAATTTAAAACACATTCTAACACCAAATGTTGTTGTATTAAACAGGAAATATAATTTAAAATAAACAGGAAGGTGACTCAAAAGAGCACACGCATTTATGCGTGGTCCTAAAAAGGTATGTGTGGGGGTACACTTAATCCCTTTCTGGCCAGATACATTTTCAGTGAATGTGAGTTTCAAGGGAAGAGGAGTTTACTATTGATCATGCTATGTCTGTTTTCAGTTGCGACTGTTTTGTTTAGCAAGTGGTTGTCAGTGTTTGTGATATGAAATTTGAAATAAAAGTTTTTAAATTAAATCCAAGTCTCTGTAATCATTATAAATGTAAAGAAGAAAATAGTCTGTACAGTAATAGATATGAACAGCGTTTATGGTATGGGGAGAGAGAGAGACAAATAATGGAGCACCAAAATGGCTGCAGGGGATTGGCCCATTACCATGAGTAGAGCCCTGGTTGACTATTATCTGGCTCTGCTTCTATTTATTGTTACATTCTCTAATCAAGGGAATAGTGGCAGTATAGCTTTTTTACCTGATTGCCATATTCTTTTTAGGTTTTGTTATGTTTCTAGTTTAACATTGTATTGCTATATTAGTGCCTATTTTACAGAACTGGAAGAGAATTAGAAACATAGATTAGAATAGATAAAAGTATTTTTTTCATCTATATCATTCCAAGAAGAATTTGTGTTATAGTTACAGAGCTTGTGCATTTAAGTAGTTTCACTGCCAGTAAATATGTATATTTTGGCATTTGTTATTTGTTATTCTTTAGTCACACTTACTGATGTTTTTCAAACTAATAACTGCATCAGTAGCCTACACTATGTAGGTTATGTCCTGCAAAGGATATAACGCCATCCAGCTTCCAAAGCTTCAAGGTACCTTCTATGCACCACAGTCATTATTTAGCTCAGGCTGAGCTAAGTCAGGTTTGAGCACCAAGTCCTTTAGAGTTTTCCTGATGCTAAAGAGCAAACTCCTCTGCAGGCTTTTGAGGCTTGATGGTTAGCTAATGCTGTTCTATTGCTGGGCAAATACATTTTCTCTGGAGAAAAACCTTCCACTTTACCTTTTGTGGCAGAAAACTTTCTTTTTATGAAAAAATGTCTGTGTTTACGCTAGGAAAAGTGTTTTTGTTGATTGTCATCTGATTTGTGTTCACTTTTAAAAGGGAGATTGATTTTTTTCTACTTCTGTGGTTAAAAAGTAATTACAACTTATTTTGCACTAATTTTATGTGGAAAAACTGGTATTTTATTTTGTGGTGCTGGGGTTTGTTTGTGTCTTTCGGCTTTTCCCAGTTAGGGGTCACCACAGTGGAACTCCGGTCCGCTAATGACTGGCAGTAGAGTTTCACGTGCTGGCTTGCCGGGCCTAATGCACAACCTTCAACGAAGGAATGTTCGTTCACGCATGTCGCCACACAGAAGATGCTCTAACTGAGAATCGAATGGGCAATGCTCTTTACTGTGTTTTTATCAGGTGAAAAAGTATTTTTTCCAACTTGCCAGTTTTACTGATTATTGCTGTTATGTTGTTCCATGGTTAAGGTTAAGTGGGAAAAATGCCTGTCGGTTCTTAGGTCCTAACAAAAAGAAAAATATTGTTAAGCAGCCTTTGCCACCACATTACGCTGATAAAATGAGTCAGCTGTAGGTTGGTGACTCTGCGTAGCCAAAGTTGGTTCCTCTGACCACTCAAATATTTCCTTGGGTCCTGTTGGTATAGTCCCTACAGCTACCATGGACCAGTGGTTTGACACATCCTCTGTGGCTGTTGGTGTGCCTTTGGTTGGCAGGGAAGAGCAACTCTCGTCATTCCTGGGAGAAAGGCTGGGGAATTCCTCTCTACTTAGAAGGCTGTGGCCATCCATTGGTAGGTTAATGCTGGCAGTACTGGGTCTTTTTCTTCAGAAATTCCTCTCAAACAGAAACAGAAAAATAAACATATATCTTCTGCCTCGGAGTCCCTGGGCAGAAGTAATTTTTTTTGGCTTTGCTTGGGGTTAACTGCAGGGTTTTGAATCGTCTTTTAAGCTGTTTCTGGTAAAAGAAAAATGGTTTCTTCATTTTCTGAAGAGATTCAAGTGATTGAACCTCAAAATGAGTGCGATGGGACAGAGTATGTTATCTTTCCACAGACTTCTGTCTCCGATTCTGAGGAGAGTGTGGCTTCAGCCAATAAATTTGAAGGATTCCCTTTTTCTGAGACTATTTCTAGAATGAGTCCCTTGTTTCAGTGGGAGAATAGCAATGTTTTTCAGTCCCTCAGAAAATAATATGATTTGTTACAACTGGAATTTCCAGAACATACTCCTTTCACTCCTCTTTTATCTGCTTTTGATGATGTTTTTGTCACAGCATGCAGATTCTCCTGACCGTCAGCTTGCTGCCTCTAAGAAAGCAGGTAGATTATGTAAAGTTCATCAGACTTTTACGTTTTTATACACTCGTGCCAGTTCTGACCCAACAGCTATAGCTTTAGTAAACTCAGCTGCTGCTAAATATTTGGTTAACACTAATCCCTCTCCTTCTAACAAGGATAGAAAAGCTTTTGATAAGTTAGGAGGAAATGTGCATTCTTCTGCAACACTTGTTTTTTAGAATTCCAAGCTGTTCGGGCAATATGTTCAAATTTCTATGTGCCATTTGTGAAAATATGAGGAATAGTTTGGTATCTGTTGCCTCTTGTAAGGAAAAATCTGTTTTGTGTAGCTTAGTCTCATCTGCTTCTCAAGTGACTACCCATTGTGTGAAATGTGAATATAACTTTGCTGATGCCACTTCAGGGCTGCTGCCACTGGGACTGTTATGAGGAGGTTTGCCTGGCAACATTGTCGAAACCTCCTTGAAAATTTCAAAAATGAAATTTTGAATTCTTCCTTGGATAGAGAAGTAGTTTTTGGCCCTTATGCTGCAGAGACCTTTATTAAAAAAGTATGATGTCAGAGAAGCTGATTCACTGGGTCTCTCAGATATTTCAGCTCTCCTTCATCAAGTTTTCCAAAGGATTCAACATTCCCTCTTCAACTTTCAATAAAAAACACAATAAACAGTCTCAGTTGTCAGTAATCAGCTGGTATTCAGACATTTAAAAAGTGTGACAGAAAAAGAAAGCTGAAACTCTCCAGAACAAAGGACAGCCTAATAAGTCTGAAAAACTATATGAGAGATTTCCCTCCACTCCCCCACTCTGACACTCCCGTAATTCTTCCAGAAACTGTGAACCTTCATTTCTGTCTTAGTCAAAAGGTTATTTTAGCTAGATAAGTTCTAACAATAATCTGTCAAGGGTACAGATGGCAGTGAGGGTATCATCCTTTTCCTCCTCACCCACCAGACCAAACTCTTCTTTTGTTTATTTATTTTATTTTACATTTGTTTATTGGGAAAGTCCAAGTGGACACAGGTCCCTTTTCAGTGGAGGGCCAGGGAGAGAAGCTGCTGTTACAGTAAATACAGCAGACTGAAAAAGCGTTATTGTAAAAGTAGGCAAAATGCAACAATTAATATAAAAGTAAGCAAAATACAAAATATAAAAATGCTTTAACATAGCACAAATTTTGACAAATAACCAGACTGACATTTCTAAGTGTATGCAACAAGTACAGACATAGTTTATAATTCATAATGGATCGTGTTAGATTTTTTTTGAGAGAATACAGTTGCAGTTACTACAGATATACATAATATCAATAAGGGTATGGATCCTAGAATATATTTTTGAGGAAAGAAATAGAACATGAATAGGTTTATGATCCTAAGGTAGTGTAAATATTAGAAAGTAGCCAGGAGAGGTACAGAAGCATAGCCAAGTATCAGTTAAATGTGATTTCAAAAGTTTTTTTCAGTAGTACTCTAGACCAGATGGATGTTATTGGGGATGGTAGTTTATTCCAAATTTTGGGTATAAAGTTTGAGAAGAGTGAGTCACCAGCTGAGTTGTTTGCCTTGGAGATCTCCAGAAGAAATTTATTGCTAGAGTGAGGGGAACGGTTGTTAGTGTATGGCTGTAAAAGGTTCTGGAATGCGGGGGTATTTTCTGGTTGATGCAGGATTTTATGAGTGGAGGTTAGTTGGTTAAAGAGTAGTAGTTGTGGAAGTTCTAACCAGTTAAGCAGTTTGAGAGGTTCCTTCTGTCATAGGCTAACTCAGGATGTGACAAAAGCTATTCCTCCTCCTCAGGAGAAGAGTTTTATTCAAAGATGTTTCTGGTGCTAAAGAAAGAAGCTTCTTGGAGACCAGTTTTGGACCTTTCTTTTTTGGACCAGTTTGTGATAGTGCCCATGTTCAAAATGTTGTCTCTTCACCGCTTGTTACCCTTTATTCACCATTTGGGTTTCCTAGTGAACTTACATTTAAAAGATGCATACAATCACATTCCTATAGATCCAGGTTTCAGGCATTTCTTAAGGCTTTCGCTGTCTGATTTACATTATCATTTCTCTCGCTTACATTTTTGTTTTATATACTGCTCCAAGGGTGTTCAAAACTTGTCTAACTCATGTGATAGCCTACTGCAGACTGAGAGGTAGCTACATTTTTCCTTATTTTGCAGAGTCTTCTTGGATAAGAGCTGTCTAACTCAGGCTTGGTTTCCAGGAGAACATTCAGAATTAATTTCTGACTCCTTCTCACAGGGTTGTTTTCCTGGGGTGTCTACTGGACACCCAAGTTCAAAGAGCTTTTTTCCACAGGACAAAATAGTCAGTATCTTCCTTCAAAGAGGAGAGCCTGTAGTCACTACATCTGACCTCAGTACTACAGGAGCTCTGCCATAAGGCTGTACACCTACAAGTTTGCTCAGAATTGTGTCATTGTATAATAGCCTGCAGGCACTACATCTGACCTTGATACTACAGAAGCGCTGCCATAAGGCCCTACTCCTACAAGTTTACTGAGAATGTTGTCATTGTATAATATAAGCACATTTATCATGAAGAACTTTACTGTGTATTAACTTTAATCAGTTAAATACATGCCTACTCTGTGATTGAAAGTCTCTGTGAAATAGTCTGTGCACTCTAAGGACCTCTTACTCAGTTGGCCACTGTCCCCTTTTACTTGACCAGTAGACTATACTGCATATGACAGTTATTTTAGCTTCAGGAAATGACAACCCATTTTACTTTGCATCTCTTTGTTAATTGCTTTGTACTTGCTATAAACTGCAGTCAGTTGTATATTAACCTAAGGACCTACTCCTACAAGTTTACAGATAATGTCTTTGTATAAAGAGGTCATTCCTGGAAAGATGAGATGAGTGTATTTTTGACAAATCCAACATGTACACATAGAATGGATGATGTATTTATGGATGTGGTATTGTATGAGAAATGTCTACAGGATGTAAAAAGGAAAAAGCTTTTAAGAGATATGACTGACTTTCAAGAGGGTCGAGTATTCTCCTGGCCTAAGAATGATTCTTGTTCACAGACTTAACAGACTACTGCTGGTATTAATACACCTAGAGATCCTCCTTTGAAAGCTGGCACTTCCACTGTCTCTCATAGTAAGCCAAACATTGCCTCACATGATTTCCCTGCTCTTTCTTCAGTCAGTAAGATTGGTATGGGAAGTTCTAGTAACATTAATACTGCTACAGGTGATGCTCCCTTCATCCCTGATTCCATTGCATCGGCGACAACTGCAGTGAATGGACATAGTGTGAATGCTGTAAACACCATGTACTCTGCAGTGTATTTTTTACATCTACAGTTACTGGAATTGGTGAGAGACAACAAGCAGGAAGGAAAGGGTCAGTCGACCAGTAGGAATAGTCAAGGATGCAAGAGACCACAAATAATGGGACAGCTGGTATTGGGACCATTGGTACAAAGCAAAGCAAAGTACTAAGGACATAACTGTAAATATATCATCATTTGTTTTAACTAATGAACAAGTAAGTGTCCTTAATAAGGGTTTATCCTTTATACCAACAGAAGGTTCTACTTTAAGTGATGTTCTCAGTGATCTTAGACCATTTGCTAAAAATAAGTTTTATATGATGGTGCCACTGAACAGCAGGTGTGCTTTAAGAAACCTAGTCAGCTTGTTTCAACCAGCTTCCCACTTGTTTAAGCTTTCTTAAAAACTTGTGAATGATGTATTTGTAATGTCTTACAACAAAATCACAGGAAACTTACATATGATGAGTATAATGCTGTATTTGAGCTTATGTCTAGGGATCATTTACAGATCTGTCCCCCCTATCCATCCAGCTGACAAGGGGGTGTGATTGTACGTGTTGGTACTGTGGAATATCTTAATGGTGTGGATGCTGTGTTAAATAATACCTGTACTTACTGTGAACTTATGAAATTTGAAGTGAATAGGTTGATCAAGAAGGTTTATTCTGATTTACATGATTTGCTTATGGAAAAGAAGTTATGTACTTACCATAACATTCCATGTGAGTTGTTTATCTCGCCTTTATTCTCACTGATGGGTTCGGAGCCGATCCTTGGCTCTGACACGGCCGATAGCAAAGCTCAAGGTTTGCCAGTAGCTGGAGACCAAGCCCCTTATCCCACAATGCACCACTGGAATTACCTCAGATCTTGTTTGCTGCGAGTAACAGTATATACATATATATATATATATATATATATATATATATATATATATATATATATATATACCTATTTATTTATTTCTACCAAGAACACTTCCCGAAGGGGAAGAAGAAATATTGAATAACCAGGATGGTACTAGCCTCTAAGTCAACAGTCAACCAGGAGGGGGAAGGAGGGAGGGACGTGAGAATAAAGGCAAGATAAACAACTCATATGGAACATTATGGTAAGTACATAACTTCTTTATGTGAAGTTGTTAAATCTCACCATTTATTCTCACTGATGGGTAGCGTCCCTAGCACCCTCAACCCTGGGTGGCTCATGGGAGTATGTTCTTCAGTACCGTAGAACCAAAGGAAGACCTGTCCCTTGAAGCCTTATCTACTTTGTAATGCGTGATAAAGGTATGAGGCTTAGACCAAGTGGCTGCAGTGCAAATATTGTCAAGGGGCAATTTAGCTTGAAAAGCAGAAGACGTAGAGACGGCTCTGGTAGAATGAGCCTTAGGTTTGTGTGTTAATGCTTGCATTCTCATAAACAAAGGATATACAGTTGGATAACCATTTAGATAAGGTTGTTTTAGCCACTGGACTGCCTTTTCTGGCTTCTGAGAAGGATACAAAAAGTTGATCTGATTTTCTAATATCCTTAGTTCTGTCAAGATAAAATCTGAGCTGTATACCAATTTGCTAGAGTGGTTGGGAAAAAAGACTGGCAGCTCAATGACCTGATTGATATTTGATTAAGAACAAACTTTAGGTAAAAATGAGGGGGTTGTTCTGAGAGATACTCTATCAGCATGGAAAATCATGTAAGGTGGTCTGATAGATAATGCTTGAAGTTCTGACACTCTGCGGGCAGAAGTAATGGCCACAAGAAAAATGGTTTTCCAGGATAATTATTTGAGATCACAAGAAGATGCTGGTTCAAAAGGGGGAAGAATAATTTGAGACAGCATAAAGTTTAAATTCCAGGGAGAATAGGGAATTTTGATAGGAGGTCTCATGTGAAGAACGCCTTTAAGAAAGGTCTTAGATAATTTATGGCCCATAACATTTGGGCCACCAAACCCAAGGTGAAAATTTGAAATGGCAGCTAACTGGACTCGACCTGCAGCAGCTGCTGCCCCTTCCTTAAAAATCTTTGTCAAGAATTCTAAAATAGATGATAGCGGAGCTCGGAAAGGGTCAATTTTCTGCGTGTTGACCCAAATTTAGAACCTTTTCCATTTACTGCCATATAATTTCCTGGTAGATGGCTTGTGAGAAGACAAGAGAATTTGTCTTGTATCTTCTGAAATTGAATGAAGCCTGGCAATTAGGGGAAGTGGATTAGCCAAGCAGTCAGTTTCAGGGACTGCAGAGAAGGATGGAGGTCCCCTGACGGGTGCGTCAGAAGGTCCGGAACTGGGTCCAGGATCCATGAATCTTCCAACAGATGATGGTGGGTAAACGGGAACCAGATCTGTCGAGGCCAGTAGGGGGCTATGAGAATAACAATCCTTCCCAGCGATTTTGCTTTCTGTAAAAATCTGTGTATCTATGGGAAGGGTGGAAATGCATTAAGGAGACCCGGGGGCCAATCGTATAAAAGTGCATCTCTCGGGGGATGACCCGGAGGTGGTATTAGGGCAAAGTAGCTTCTGCATTTTGAATTGATGTGGCTGTCAAAGAGGTCGCAGCAAGGCTGGCCCCATTTGTGGAAAATCAACTCCACAAGCTGTTGTTTGAGAGACCACTCGTGAGGGAGCAATATCGCCCTGCTTAGCTTGTCCGCTATTACGTTGGATTTCCCCAGGATGTGCATTGCTAACAGAAAACTCTGGGACAACACAGCCCATTGCCAGACCCGGAGGGCTTCTTGACAAAGGGGTAAGACTTGGTTCCTCCTTGCTTGTTCAAGTACCAGACTACTGACATGTTGTCCGTCTGAATTGCAATAGTTCCTAGAGGAAGAGAGTCCTGAAAGTAATGCAAAGCCAGAAGTACCGCTCTCAACTCTAGAACATTGATGTGCAGATGTGATTCTTGATCTGTCCATGTGCCTTGGGCAGTCTTTCCCTGAAAAGGCCCCCCCCCCACCCTATCAGGAAAGCGTCCATGGTCACAGTGGCTACGGGGGGGACAAAGCGTCTTCCGATTGTGACATGAAGAGACGTCAACCACCACCGAAGGTCTCTCTTGCAAGAATCCATGATGAAAATCATGTGGTGCATCAGTAGTTTCTGGTACGACCACTGAGCAAAGAGGAGCCATTGAAGAATTCGCATATGCATCCTTGCGAGTGGTATAGCCAAGATTGCTGCCGCTATCAAACCTAGCACCTTCAATACCTCTGCTGCTGTAGCTTTGTTGTTCGACACCAGTGAGCTGACGTGTTGGCGGAGAAGTGAGACTCTTTCGATAGGAAGACGTAGAGTGGTAGTTGAGGTATCTAACTCTGCTCCTATAGAAACGGTATCCTGCGATGGCGATAAGGCAGACTTTTCGAAGTTGATTGTAATGCTTAATTGGCAGAGTGTCAGAGTGTATTGTGTTGCCTGAGTTAATTGATGCCTGGTGGTAGCGGTGAGGAGCCAGTCGTCTAGGTATGGAAACACCTGGAATCCTAGACATCTCAAGTGAGCTGTGATCACTGCCATGCATTTGATGAACACTCTGGGGGCTGTAGAGAGACCAAAGGGCAGGGCTCGAAACTGGTAATGTTTGGCTCCCAGCCGGAAATGCAGTTGATCTCTGGAGCGTCTGTTCATCTTTGTGATAGTACGTGTCCTTGAGCTCTATGGAGCACATCCAATCGCCTTTCCCTAGGAAGGGAAGAATGGACTGAAGCGTGACCATTTGGAACTTCTCTTTCTTTATGAACTGGTTGAGTCTGCTGAGGTCCAAGATAGGTCTCCAGTCCCCTGTTTTCCTTGGTACCAAAAAGAATCTTGAATAAGTTCCGAATCCAACTTGGTCTGCTGGGACTGGTTGGATGACTCTTTTTTTCTAGCAATCTATGGACCTCTACGATTGCTTATTCCCAGAGATTGGGTGGAACAGCTGGGATTCTGTTTATAGGAATGGGAGGGGAAGAGAACGGTATGAAATATCCTCTGGAAATGATGCTTTGTACCCATGTATCTAATGTTATGTTTAGCCAGGCTTCTGGGTACAAAGACAAAGACAAGCGACCCCCGACTGCCTCCAGAGCCGAACAGTTGGGTCCCCTTTCAGGGGCGCAGGTAGGGTTGACCGGAGAACTGACCCCTGTCACCCTGTTGCTGCGGACCCCCTCTGCCGCGGGGGCGGCGTCTTCCGTTATAACCTCCTCCTCTGCCACGTGTGTCCTGAAAGACTCCATGTGCTTTTCGGAACCACATTTTCCCTCCCCTAGGGCCCTTGGGGTAGGGCCGAGTAGAGGTAGAAAAACGGACTCCCAATGGCAGATAAGGTTTTGCCTTCCTGCTGACACCTGGTTAAAGTTTCCTTTACTTTGGGCCCAAACAGTGATGAGCCATCGAATGGGGTGTTGATAAAGAAGACTTAAAGAGTTCCGCAAAGGAACAGTGACGCATCCAGGCTTGTCTTCGAAGTGCAATGCCCGAACTAGCAGCTCTACTCGAACCATCAGCTGCATAGGATATGAGATGCATGGACGAGTTTACCACTGAGTTTAGGGTAGTGAGCTGGGCATTGACTTTGTCGGCCACCCCTGCAGCTACGGTACCCTGGAGAGTATCTCCTAGCTTTTCAGGAGATCTCTTTGTAGTCTCATAAAGTGTGTTAAGTAGTTCAGTGATCGCAGAGAAGAAGTCGCTGAACTAAACATGCGTTTCCCATATCTATCCATGACCCTAGAATCTCTGTTAGGAGGATGGATAGATGTGGATGTCTCAGATACTTCCTTTTTGGTGGCTGCTGCTACCACCATGGCATCAACAGGCACTTCCTTTGTCAAAAATGGCTTGTCCACTGGGGCAGACATGAATTCATTGGGCTTACGAGGAACAGGTTCCATGGCCTCCAGTGACTCCCATGCCTTACGAGAGATCAGTTCCATGAGCTCGTCGTAAGGCGGAGACACCCAAAATGTGGAAGGTTGAGACCCAATGGCCTTCAAGAGCACGGACTCCTGTGGGGAGTCTAAGTGCCTCCTCTTGCACAGTCTCTTTCTGGGCACCTCCTCATTGGGGGATCTGGGGAGGTCTCAGAAGAGCAGGGGATGCCCTGTGGGGGTACTTGAGGCTCGGGGTCTCTATGCTTAGGGGGACCGATAGACAAAGAAGCAGACACAGGAGCTTGAGGGGAGAGGGAAGGCTGAACCGATGCTGACATTGTCTTTGGAGACAAAACTCTCCTCATAGCATCGAAGGCACCATGGCTCCGACGAGAAGGAGTGGACGGACCCGAGAGTACCGTCTGATCCTCCCGCACCGAAACCCTGGGCTCCGAGCCTGAGGTAGGAGCCAAGCTCATCCGAGCCGAAGCCCCGAGAGGAAGAGTCGGCACTGACAAATCGGTTCGACTACCTTCCCCGGACCCGATGGGAGAGTATTGGCTTCTAGAGTCCTCGGTCGGTGCCGAGGACATCCGAGTAGATGGAGCCGATAACACCGGTGCGGGTATCAGCTCCAAGGGTTCGACAATCATCGGTCCAGTTTCCTTCGGCTCCGAGAGTCCACTATGGCTTGGAGGAGGAGTAGACAAATCCGGTTCCATGGTCTTCGGCACCTGGTGCCTGTAAAAGCTTCTGCACTAGCCGATCCATGTCCAAATCTGAAATGCTGACTGAGGACTTAGATGAATGCACCGAAGGTGCTGACTGGAGCAGAGGAGAAGGGAACTTCAGAGACCGGCTCCAATACTGAGAGCTGGCTCCGAATCAGAGGTACACTCGGTTCCGAGGTCTGTGGATGCAATGACCCTCCCTCTGAAGTTTTCGCCTTTTTTGCCACTTTAGGTTCTGTAGATTTTGTGGATTTTGAGGAAGTACTAGTACCCTCATGGCTACTCAACACCTCAGAAAAAGAATGCTGTAGTAATCCCCTGTCTATAAGCTTCCTCCTTCTCTCCAAGAGGACTCTTGAAGAAAAGGAATGGCAAATGCTGCAAGTGTCTTGGAGGTGTTTAGCTCCCAGACAGTAGGCACATTGAATGTGTCCGTCAGTGACGGACATTTTCTGCCCACAATCTGGGCATTTTTTGAATCCTGATTTAGGATGGGATTTTTCCTAGTCATCTGACATAGCTAAGTAAAACAATCCAGTGTACTGCAAAAAGTAAGACAGTAAAATCCTTACTTAACTTGTAAAGACCCACAAAACAACTAAGCCCAATCCGGGCACTATCTATAACAACTAACTATAGATTACAAATATAGAGCTAAAGAGGCCCACAGAGAAAAACCCTGACTATTAGAAAAAGATTAATAAGTCTAAATAGGGCTAAAGGCCCACACAAACCAACTAAGCCAACAGTGCACTAACTATCTAAAACTATAGTTTCTATTATCTAATTATCAAACACTAACATGCAACTATCTTATGAAAAACAAAAAGAAAGGTTTTTTTTATAAAACTTGCTGTTTTTTTTTCACAAATGGTCTGAGCTAGCTGGATCACCGAGATCTCTCTTGCCGCGGCAAACTAGATCTGAGGTAATTCCAGCAGTGCATTGTGGGATAAGGGGCTTGTTCTCGAGCTACTGGCAAACCTTGAGCTTTGCTATCGGCTGTGTCGGAGCCGAGGATCAGCATCAGTGAGAATAAACGGCGAGATTTAACAACTTCACATAGTGTGTTCGGTAAGGAGCTTTATAATGCTTTCTGGTTGAACATCCGACTATTCCTATCTTATACTTTTTTCCAAAGATACATAAGGCTGTGACTAACCCACCAATGAGACCGATAGTCTCAAGTCATGGGTGGGTCACAGAACTGCTCTCCATATTTGTGGAGATGTTGTGTCATGTGCTAAATAATGAAAGTACCATACTAAGAGATAGGAAACATTTTTATCTGTGTTGTATGAATGGTCTAAAAGATATACTGGTACAGGCTGTGTTTTAGTGACCATGGATGTTACATCCCTCTTCATTGTAATTCCTAATGATGTAGGGACTGACGACATCAGGCTCTTCTTATCCAAACACTCACTGTATAGTACGGATCGGATATATTAAATTGTTCTCTACTTGATATTATTTTGAATAACAATGCTTTTGTGCTTAATGAAAAATATTTTCTTCAGAAGCCTGGTGTAGCTATGGGTACTATGTGTATGAATAGTTACGCAAACGTGGTACTGGCCTACTGGGAATCGCTCTATAGATTTAATAAGTGTAACTTTTTTCAGCAGTTTATACCTTTTTATACTCTCTTTGTTGATGATGCCTTTTTTGTATGGACAGAAATGATTAATGCTTTATACAGTTTTATTGACTATTTACATCAGACTACCTCCTTTTAAGATTCACACTCACTGAAAGTGATTTACTGTGCCATGTGTACCACCTGTTCTTGCTTTTACATAGGCAAGACTGATAGTAAGTTAAAAAATTGCATATACGAACACTTATATGACATAAGGAATAAAAAAGAAACAAATTCTCTTAGCAAACATGTTTTGGAGTATAAGGACCATAAGTTCCAATTTTTTATTATAGACAATATCAGTACCAACATGAGGGGTGGTGCATGGTCACTATTACTTGAAAAAAGAGAATTATACTGGCAATTACGTTTGAATGCCGGGAACTGGCCAGGCCTGAATGAGCATATTTCAATTAGCCCAATTTTAAAACTAAAGGCACTAGAAAGATAAAATGTGTGTGTGTGTGTGTGTGTGTGTGTGTGTGTGTGTGTGTGTGTGTGTGTGTGTGTGTGTGTGTGTGTATGTGTATATATATATATATATATATATATCTCCATTATGCATTTTAACATTTTAATATCACATGTTCAGTATTTATGTTGTGTATTTATTTCTCTTAACATTTTCTACTATATCTAGTTTTTAGTATTTAATCACACATATTTATTGTTTTAACATATTCAGCATATTTAAATATTGTAAATTGTCATTTTTATGAAGCAGTGTTTATATATAGTGTGTCTTTAGGGTGGTGTGTTCCATGAACTTTTTCAGTTTGTATAGTTTGTCTGCTTTTTAAATTCAGTGACTGTAAATATTGTGCTTTTAATGACATAATTGATTAGTTTATAACTGGGTGGAACTTCCTGTTTGGACTGTATAAAAAGGAAGTAACTATGTGGGGAAATTGTCTGATGAAGTCCAGATCTTTCTGGACGAAAGCGCTCATCCTTGGATTTTTTGTCTGAAGTTAATAAAGTGGATTCTGCATTCTACAACTGTGTGGTGATTTGCAGCCTGCAATACTTTGAGTGGGTTAATTCCAGCTACTTCTTCTGGCTTTTGTGTTTACCTTCCACTGAAGAGTCCGTATTCTTGCAGGCTTTCCAGGCCCGGCCCTCTACCTCCTGGGTGACCAGCCTGCAGATGATCTTGTCCAACTCATCGTGCAGCGCGTATGGAAGAGTCCTGATACCACTGAACCTATGCACTGTAGGCCAGGCAAAATTCTTTCCCTTCCAGAGGACAACCCACACTGGTCCAATGGCCTTCTGGTAGATGCTATGGTTGTGGCGGTGGTCACTAAAAAAGAGCTCACCGAGGAGAGCACTACTGTCCATCCCCCAAACAGGGAGTCTCGGGTGATAAACAGACTAGGGAAGCGAGTGTATTCTTTAGCGACCTTTGCCATCTGGTCCCTCAATTATCTGGAACACTTTACTTGGCTTCAGAGAGACCTAATTTTGGAACTCTCAGAAACCCTGCCGGAGCAGTCTGTGATGAGGTACAGGACAAAGTTGCCTCACTGGAGTCCATCTCTAATTCGTCCATGAGGTTGATTTCCCACTCTACCGAAGGGGTGGCTAGAGCAGCAGGTGCTGGTGTTTTCATGAGACATCACACCTGGATGCCCCTGTGTGACTTCGCAGATCCTTTTAAGTCTTGCTTCCTAAATGCCTCCGTAGAGGCCTCCTCTCTTTTTGGCCCAAAGGTAAAAGGCACTTTAGCCAGGTGTGAAAAGGACGGTAAGACCTTGCCTACTGTAGGCGTATATTTTTCCACACCCCAGTGACCATATTCCAGGAATCAGAGGAGTGGAAAGATGTGGTACAAAAAATCCCAAGGTCCTTTCCGTGACACACGTGGCGAGCCCCCCCCCCCGGGTAGAGGGAGGAACTCGGCTGGAAGATGCCCCTTCAGAGGCAGAGGGGGTCCGCGTAACCAGGGGTCCAGAGATTCTTTCTCTGGGCAGCCCTGTCAGTGCTCCTGAAGAGCAGCCTGATTGCTTGCCTCTGGAAGCTGTCAGGGTTCATTTTACTCTGCACCACTTTCTGTGGCAAAAAATAACCACAGACTCTTGCGTGCAGACAATAATTACCAGAGGTTATCACATTCCCTTCAGTATTTTCCCAAGGCCTTTAAGGCACATTCCCGACATTCCACTCAGTCAAAGGGAAGCAGCAGCTCTAGAAATTCAAAAGCTGCTTCAAAAAAAGAGTCATCCAAACAGTCCCTCCAGACCAAATAGAATCCATTTTTTACTCAAGGTTCTTTTTAGTGCCAAAGAAAACAGGGGACTGGAGGCCTATTCTGTACCTCAGCATCCTAAACAAATTCATCAAACAAGCCAAATTCAGGATGGTCACGGTACAGTCTGTACTCCCCTTCCTGGGAAAAGACGATTGGATGTGCTGTATAAATCTTCAGGATGCGTATTACCACATAAAAATGGACAAGCGCTCCAGAAGATTTCACCACTTCCGGCTGGGACCCAATCACTACCAATTCTGAGCACTGCCCTTTGGTCTCCCTACAGCCCCCAGAATGTTCACCAAATGCATGGCAGTGGTAACAGCTCACGTGAGACTGCAAGGATTCCAGGTGTTTCCATATCTAGAAGACTGGCTCCTCACTGCCCCAACCAAGCATCTGCTAGCCTCAGTGATCCATTACACCCTACTTCTCTTGAAACACCTAGGGATAACAGTAAACAAGGACAAATGCAAACTAATCCCTTCTCAAAGACTGGAGTTCATAGGGGCAGAATTTGATACCCAGTCTTGTTTAGTCTACCTCCCTTTTCACAGGATACAGAGACTCAGATCGCAACTCCGAGTGATACTCAGTCAGGACAAAGTGCCGGCTTGGGCAGTCCTTCAATTACTAGGGTCCATGACAGCATCTGTAACAATGGTCTCACTGGCAAGACTGCACATTAGGTTTCTTCAGTGGCTTTAGCTAACACAATGGTCCCCTTTGAATCTCCCCATGACATTTCAGATTGGCTAACAAATCAGTGCCAACAAGACTTAATTTGGTGGATGAACCAGAAGATAACCTATGGAGTTGACCTTTCTCCCCTTCTCAGCCCAAAACTATAGTGACCACAGACGCCTCCCTGATTGGGTGGGGAGGGGGGCACTACCAGGGAAAGACTGTCCAAGGCACTTATCATATCAGTGTTCTAGAACTGAGGGTGGTGCTTCTAGCGTTGCAAGCATTTCAATCTGTTCTCCCTTCAGGAACAATTGCCATCCAGTCTGACAACATGTCAGTAGTCTGGTACATCAGCAGACAAGGAGGAACCAAGTCCTGCCCATTGTGTCGAGAGGCCATGAGAATTTGGCAATGGGCAATATCTTCCAACTGCTTTCTGATAGCAACGCACATTTCCAGGGATTCCAATGTAATTGCAGACAAGTTGATCAGATGCATTCTCCTGCCTCACTAGTGGTCCCTCAATCCTGTCATAGCGAAGAAGATATTTAGTCGCCTGGGCCAGCCTTGCTGTGATCTGTTCACATCCCTGACAAATTACAAGTGCACCAGCTACTTTGCCCTAATTCCCCTGAAGGGGGAGTCCTCAAGGGATGCTCTTGTACACGATTGGTCCATGGGACTTCTTTATGCTTACCCTGATCCCGCAATTCTTGATGAAGGCTCTTTGTTTGAAAAGCAGAGTAATCCTAATTGCACCCTACTGGCCACGACAAATTTGGTTCCCCTTCCTTTGGCCTCACCTATACTACAGCATCCTTGGATTCTGGATCCAGCTCCAGAACTACTATCGCATCCACAGGGATTGACATATCCAAATTTATTGAATCTCAAGCTGACAGCTTGGTTCCTCCACTTCCGGTGATTGTAACCTGTCCCCCCCCCCCCATCCGTCACATTCTTCTGGCTTCCCATAAACCATCCACCAGGAAATTTTATCTCAGCAAATGGAAGAGATTCATTATTTGGTCTCGCGAAAAAGGAATAAATCCCTTTTCGGCACCGATATCCATGGTTTCAATTATCTATCTAATCTCCTTCATTCTGGAGCTGCAACTTTTTCCATTCGAGTATACCTGGCAGCAATTTCTAACTTCCACAATGGTTTTGAAGGTTCCTCCTTAATCTCTCACCTTCCCTGTAAAACCATTTTTAAGGGAGTTTTACATATCAGACCCCCCCTTCAAACAACCGATTGAGCCATGGAATTTGACACTGGTTCTACAAGCCTTGACTCGCCCTACATTTGAATCTGCCGCCAGTCGTGACTTAAAGTTTTTATCCTGGAAAACCTTATTCTTGGTGGCCATTACTTTAGCAAGATGAATTTCTGAGTTACAAGCCTTGTGTATAAAACGTCCCTACCTGGTCTTCCATAAGGACAGAGTATCACTACGGAATAATCTCTCCTTTCTACCTCAGATTATCTGTGATTTGACTGTTAACCAAACAATTGATCTACCAGTCTTCTTTCCAAATTTCTCTAATAAAGGAGAATATTCATTGCATTTGCTTGATGTGCAGAGACAACTGCATTTTTATCTCGACAGATCTAAATCCATACGAAAATCTGACCAATTATTTATATCATACTCAGGCCCAAAATTGAGAACATCAGTGTCCAAAGTTACCTTATCTAAATGGTTGAGAGATTGCATTTCCTTTCCTTATCAATGAAATAAGGTTTCTATACATTCTAAGATCAAAGCACATTTCACAAGATCAGTTGTAACATCTGTTGCTTTCCATGCAAGAGTTTCCATGGATGACATTTGTGCAGCAGCAACATGGGCCTCTCCTCATACCTTTATCACACATTACAAATTGGATATGGTCTCCAGGGGGAGAGCCTCCTTTGGTTCAATGGTACTCAGGAATATTCTTCCATAGGGCCTCCCAGGAAACAAGGTAGCTAGGGACTCTGCCCTATCAGTAAGGAATGAATGAAGATTAACAACATCAGATAAAGAAGTTATGCTCTGTGTTGTTGATCTTCATTCATTCATTACAACCCACCCACCACCCCCCTCCGAAAGACTCTTGGAGGTTCAGCTATGGTCCTATCTTATGATAAGGAAGTTGCTCAGAAAAAGCCTCCACTTTTCTCTCTGTAATCTGTCCTTTCCTTACAGACAAACTCGATCTGAGGTAATATGGAGAGGGGCACTGTTGGTTAAATCTTAACTCGAGAGTTTTTTGCTGGCGTGAGCTTGTTATAATGGCCGACTCGGTTCCGAGGACAGAACCGACACCCATCAGCAATGAATAAATGAACATCAACAACACAGATGGAACGTTATGGTAAGAACATAAATTTGTTTTTTTGTAGGCTGGCTAGATTAACTGGAGATGACAGCAGCATGCTACATGCTTTTGATGAGTTAAAAAAATTAGTTTCTTTTAGAGGTTATACCAAGAGTGAGATTATTAATGGCCAGGATTAAGTTCTTGATCATAGGAATGACTGTGTGAAGCCATATTTTTCTGAACAAAGTACTCTTGTTACATCAAATCACACTAGATCCAGTAACTTAAGAATGAACATTACCTATTTGAATGATGTACACTTAATTTGTAATGTTATTAAGAAAAACTGGTATATTTTGACAACAGGTGAGAAGTATAGAGGACTTTTGGGTGAAATGTCTCAGTTTTGTTTCAAGAACAATATTTCTTTGAAGAGAATGTTATACTATAACTCATTTGGAAGGGGCACTAATAAATCTGTAAAAATCAGGACCTTTCCTTGTAAAACATGTAATATGTGTAAGTTCATTAAGAGTGATAATAAATTTGTACAGCAATGACTAATAACGTTTAGAAGTTCAATTTCTGTGCCGAGTGTAGGAGCAGTAATTTGTTCTATTTAGTAATCTGTAAGTTATGTGGAAGCTTTTATGTTGGTAAAATGTCGTACTTTAAAAAATCATATTAGAGAACATATGTATGACATTAGAATGTGCGATACAAAAAATGCTCTATATGAACACCTTTCATCAACCAGTAATGAGCATTTATTTAAATCTTGGCATTACAACTGTTTGAAATGAATATTAGAGGTGGCGATGTTCGAACAAAACCTGAATGTTTAGAGTTTAAATGGATTGTCGAATTACAAGCAGATAGGGACACAGGATTAAATGAGTCTGTACCTGTAAAGGCTGTTCTTAAATCACATGGCTTGAACCGCTGAATTTGAAGCTTTGTATTTAAGCTGTTGTGCAGTTGACAGACTATGGACTGATGCAGCACCCAGTTGTTGGAGTGAAAGCGCTTACCTTGGTTTTATTTTGTGCACAAATAAATAATTTGTTTTTATACTTCTGTCATGTTGGCTGGTTGTTCATTTCTTGCTTGCTGTGTATTAACTTTTATCAGTTAAATACATGCCTGCTCTGTAATTGAAAGTCTCTGTAAAATAGTCCATGCATTCTAAGGACCTCTTAGTGAGTTGGCCACTGTCCCCTTTTCCTGATGAGTAGACTATACTGCATATGCCAGTTATTTAGCCTTAGAAAATGACAACCTGTTTTACTTTGCATCTCTTTGTTAATTGCTTTGTGCTGCCTATAAACTGATTGCTGTCAGCTATAATTTCTCCTAAGGCCCTACTCTTTCAGGTTTACTGAGAATTTTGTCATTGTATAATGTAAGCACATTTATCACGAAGAACCTTGCTGTGTATTAAATTCAATCAGTTAAATACATTCCTTCTGTGTGATTGAAAGTCTCTGTGAAATAGTCCATGCACTGTAAGGACCTGTTACTAAGTTGGGTGGAAAGCCCACTACACTCAGCTTCACAACGATAGTTCGCTCCCACAGACTTCTCCAACCCAACAACAGCCAATTCCAAACCCGGGTGATTTAACTTTTGTTGCTATAAATGTTAGAAGCATAGGAAATAAAACTGCTGAACTACATGCCTGGATTACCCAACATAAGCCTGACATTTGCACTGTAACAGAAATTTGGCTTAAATCCAGGTTAAATGACTCCAAAGTTATACCTTATGGCTATAATACCATTTGTAATGACCATATAAGGAGGAAGGGTAATGGTATTGTTTTAACATTTCCCAACATCTGCCATATTTCCCCTTACAGCAAATCAGTACCAATATTCAGCTCAGCAGAGCTTCTTATTGTTTTAACCCAAAATAAAGAATTATAAACAGATATATATTACTGTCCTTTATATCCGTCCTGGCAACAGTACAGCTGTCCTGGAAGATATCCTACATTGGATATCTATAACATTTCCACGAGAAAAAATATTACTAGGTGATGTGAATGTCATTTAGTTGGACATAAACTCCAACTCCCCTACATCTAGAGTGAACTTATATGGTTTTACACAACTAATTAATGGTCCCACACATTAAAGCCAGACATCAAATTCCCATATTAGGCTGGATCCTAGTATCAGACCCTAGCAAATATACCACCACAGGTACAATGTCAGAGTCTCTCTCAATGATCATCTTCCAGTTTATATGATCAAATGTCTCACACATCCATTTAAAGACTGTATTTATAAAACAACACGCAACCTTTCCATGTTTAACCTGGAAATGTTCATTACTACACTATTGTCTATTAACTGGAACTTCCTAAAAATCCTCCCCTTAGACAATGCTGCAACTGAATTGAGTACAACTTTTCTAAATATCGTAAATAGTCTTGCACCTCCTAGAAGGAAGAGACTAAAAGCAAATAATGCAATTTGGCTATTCAAAAAGAGTAGAATTCTAATGCAGGACAGAGAAACAGCATGGAAAGAACAGCAAAAATATAAAACACCTTGAAAACTTCAGTGTTTCACAATCATGCTAAAAAGCAAATACATGAAGACAAAAAAACTACACTATAATAACTTTCAGAATAATACTAAACGCAACCCCTAAAACTGCAGTGGTGGTGCTGCGGTAGCGCTGTCGCCTCACAGTAAGATGATGTCCTGTTTGATTCTCAGCTAAATCGTCTTCTGTGTGGAGACATGCGTGAATGGGCGTACCTTCGTTGAAGGTTGTGTGTCAGGGCTGGCAACTCGGCACGTAAAAATCTACTGCCAATCATTAGCGGACTGGAGTTCCGCTGTGGCGACCCCTAACCGGGAAAAGCCGAAAGACACAACAACAACAACTAAACACAGCCCTAAAATATTTTAGATATCTGTTAAAGAAATCTTACATCCCGGCCAAAAATTCAACCCAAACCCCTATAACTCACCACTGGAAACTGCAGTACAGTTCAACTCTTATTTCATAGATAGCATAGCATCTCTAACAAGGATTCCTCTCCATCTAATCCCATCCCTGCCCAAGATCCACATATCACCACATCCACTTTCACCTTCAAATCTATGTCCACATCCTATGTAAAGCTACTCTTAAACATCCTATGTAAAGCTACTCTTAAACAAACTTAAACTGTGGTGTTCTTCAGCTGATGATCTTTCAAGTGAGTACCTAAGAACAGCTGCCAATAACATTTCCTGTCCTGTTTCAATCCGTATAAATAGGTCAAATCAAGAATCCCACATTCCCTTTCTGTGGAAAATATTACTCTCTGCACAAAGGAGGAAACTCGACAGACATTAATGACTTTAGACCTATAGCAATCTTATCTCCCCTCACCAAAATACGTGAAACATGTATTTGAAAACAATTGCTAGACTGCCTGCAGCAGGAAGAACTCCTATCCCCTACACAACATGGCTTCCATCCTTCCCATAGTACTAGCACTGCCCTTCTAACCTATATAGATACTGTCAATAAAGCTACAGATAATGGTAAACTGTTCTCCTTATTTCTGGACTCATCTAAAGCCTTTGATACAGTTTGTCACAGCAAACTTCTACTTCAAATACCCTCACTAGGTCTGTCTCAGTCCACCCTTGTGTGGTTCAAAAGCTACTTGTCCAATTAAGTATCAGTCAGTAAAATGCACTCCATGCTGTCTACTTACCTCCCAGTCACCACTGGTGTACTACAAGGCTAATAATCAGGAACCATTAACAGTCACTGAAACATGGCTTCATAACTCACAACTCATGCTCAACCCAAAAAAGACCAAACTACTATTTTTTTCCAAATCCCTCTCTCATCAAAAAACTAAATGTAAAGTCCTGTCTCTTGATAATACAATCATTGAAGTCACTTCTCAGCATATTATTAGGGATGGTAGTGAATAATAATCTTACGTTCGGCCTGTGCATACATAATTGCATAAGAAAAACTCAAACACTAGAAAAGCTTTAAATAATCAAAAACTTTCTCATCAGCTCAACTAAAACTACACTTGGCCACTATTTCTGTCTTTTCCTCACTCTTGTCTATGATGGTACCATCCTTATTAACCTCCAGGTTTCACAAAAATTAAAACTTGAACAATGGTATAACTCAGTTGCTAAATATGTAGCAAATATCCCCTTTCAGAACCCACCACTGCATATCACTGAAAAGCGTAAATTAGAACTGTTTCATCAACCAACATATTCACCGCTTCTTAACACTTGTAAAATTATACAGCATCCATCTGCCTGTCCAGCAGTTAAAAAGATTCTAGACAACTATGTTCCCAGTTGGTCACTGCGATCCATTGACCAAAAACCCCTGCCTACAAACCTGTCAAATCTGCTGGGCATTGTCTGTACTCGTACAAGGTTGCTAAGGACTGGCACTCTATACCTGTATCCATCAGGTCAGTACCCTCCCTTCTAACTTTCAAAACTACTCTGAAAGACTTCCTAGCTAAAATCTGGCTCTGTACTTGCTCAAAATCAGGATAAACCGTATCCCTAAATGTGAACAAGTACCTTTTCATTCGTAATACCGCCTTACTGTCTCTTCTTCACTTACTTCCTCACTTCTATCATTTTTCCCCAACTTTCTGTATAAATATACCATAAACCTGTTTTTCTTTCACTTCATATTGCAATTCCTGTTTGTATTAGACTAACTGACCTTTAGTTTCTCTACAAACTGTAAAATTTCTCCAAGTATTAAATGATTGTCATGTAACTTATATTGATTTTAACCAATGTTTTTATATTAAGTCTAATTTGCTATACTTATTTAAGCTGCAGATATGTTTGTTTTATTTTTGAAGATTGTAAAATTATCATTCTTAAAATGCTTTGTAATTATTTAGAGCTTTTCTCCTTGGGCCTTAGCTGAAAATGGGCGTTTGCCCAATCAGACTTTCCCGGTATTCAAATGTCAATAAATAAGTAGATCTATTCGGAGATTTTCTACACAGACTTCCACCTAAGTAAGGGTAATGCCTCACGATTCTGGGTCTCATTTATGATACTCATGATACCTTTTGCAAGAGTCCAGATGAGAAAGTTATGATGGTACCTGAAATACTAGGTTCCCAGTATCAACAACCCTTGACTTTTCAGATTCCAGTTTTGGGATCTGTGAAAAAGAGGAAATTAGGTGGTGGAGGCACCAAATTTCTCTGACTCCATCTCTCATTCTCCCCTCCTGCTCCAGCACAGTCAGTCAGTCAGTACAGAAGCCTCAGACTTTGCTTGGGAAGCAGTATTAGAGGGAATAAAAATGTAGGGTCTTTGGAACAAAAAAGACCAAAACACATAAACATAAAAGAGTACATACCTCTCAACTGTACAGATTTTTGAAGAATGTCCAGATTTCTGCCTCGTATTTTGGTCCATTTTTGGTGGTGCTGCTGTAGCGTTGGCATCTCACAGTTAGACGTTGCCCGTTCGATCCTCAGAGTGTCTTCTGTGTGGCAACATTCATAAATGGGCGTTCCTTCGTTGAAGGTTGTGCATTAGGCCCAGCAAGCCAGCACGTAAAACTCTACTGCCAGTTATTAGCGGACCGGAGTTCCGCTGTGGCGACCCCTAACCGGGAAAAGCCGAAAGACACACAAACATTTTGGTCCATTTTTCATAAAATTGTGGTTTTATGGCAAATTATTGGCAAATTATTAAAGATTAAAGTTAGAAAATAATGCCAGACATTTGAATTTCAGACTACAAACCCTTCGGAAAATTCATGCTAATGCAAAACCTGTTATTCTATGAACTTTCTAAGTTTTTAAGATCAATATTTAAAAAAATGTCCCTATTTTTGAGCCTTTGTCCCACTTTTATGTACGGCTTTGTCCAGATTTCTTGTTGAGATGTATGATGTATGATGTATGAAAAGAGATGCTAGCTCGCATAAATGCTCTCAGCGCTCTAGTCAACTGTGCTCTCTAGAAAGCCTACAAGCTTTTACAGACAGTACCACAGTGGTCTGGTACATAAGCAAGCATACAAGTCAGAACCAGATCTTACCAACTGTGCAGACTATCTGTGATACCCTGGGATATAGCTTTTTGGCATAATCTCACTATACAGCCATCTTGTACTCTGTCAGAGCAACATTATGTGGTAGACAAGCTGAGCAGGACCAGGACAAATTATCACAAATGAAAATGAATCAAAGGGTCTGCCAAGATTATAGCTGTCTATAGGGAACACATGAAAAATACATTTGTTTTCCTGTGCTTTAAAGAATCAGCTGGCAAAATTCTGCTCCAGGACTCCATGCATGAAGGCATGGGAGACAGATGCCTTTTCTTTTTCTTGGACAGGAATATCTTGTATGCTTTTTATACTAATATAATTTCTGAAGATCAGGCAACAAGAAAAGGGCCAGGGGTAATTACCACAAGCCTTGCTTCAGACTGGATTTACTCACACAAGACCAGAGTTTTTTTTTGGTATATCTGGACCCCAAACAACTGTAAATGACTGCCTGGATGATTGAGTTTTAATACCATTTAGGCATATATTTTTCTGAGGACGTGTGCAGGTGTTAACGAAGGCATCTAAACCTTCTACTAGAAAATCTTTTATTAGCAAATGGCAAAGGTTTTCTGCTTGGTACCAAAGACAGAACCAGCACATATTCAGGACCAGTGTTTCTCTGGTTCTGCATTATTTGCGTGAATTACTTGTTGTTATGGCCTGTCTTATTTCTCAGTCAAGGTTTGTATGTCAGCCATTTCACCATGTCTGTCCATAGATTCCCCCCTCTTTCAATGCAGTCTCATGTGAAAATGTTTTTGGAAGGCGTGTTGCATACAAAGTATCCAAGAAAATACTTGGCTTCCTCTTCAAATCTTAATTTTTATGTTAGAAAAACTAACCCTTGCTCCACTTGACCCTGCTCGTAAGGGTCTTGGCATGGAAAACAGTCTCTCATGCAGGAAGGGTATCTTTGTTGCAACCATTTATGGTGGGTCAACATTATCTCGTTTTCCACAAAGATATTGTTTCTTTGAGAACTAATCCTTCTTTTATGCCTAAAGTGGTATATGAATTTACTTTAAGCCAAACTATCCATTTCCCTGTCTTCTTTCCAGAACCTAAAAATGAGGGAGAAAGGATACTTCATAACTTAGATGTCCACAGTCAGCTTGGGTATTGTCTTGACAGAAAAAAATCTTTCAGAGCATCAGATCACTTCTTCATTTTTTGTGAAAGTAAAAAGAAAGGACAACCAGTATCAAAGCACAAAACTGACTGTTGTCAAATGGTTGTCTCCAGTTATTACATTTTGTTATTCCCACCTCAACAAAACTATTCCAGTCAGGGTCAAGGCACACAAAGCCAGGATCTTGGCTTTGTGACTTTTTAGAAATGGTTGAATTCAAGAAGTATTACAGAAGCAACAACTTGTCCTCTGTGCTCACTTTTACAAAGCATTTTAAACTAGATTCCTTCTCCAGTCTAGGACAGGCTTTGCTAGGAAAATACTCCAGGGGCTCCAGGACCCTGATCTTTACTCATCCCAGACTTTCTAAGCTGTGGTCATCTACATGTACAGTTTAGGCTACTGCAGCAAAGATCAGTATGAAAAGCATACTACAGTCATTTAAATAAACTTAGCTTAACTGTAGATGTTTAAATGATCACTGCCATAATAGCCACACCCCTCCATCTCTCTTATGTTTGTATGTGTTTTGTTTGTTTTTTTTTTTTTTTGTTTATTTTGCGCTAAGGTGTGAACATTGATTCTTTTCCTAGCACTGTTCGTCTTGGGACCTTTACCTAACTCTCTTTGTTGGCATGAAAGTTCTGAAAAGCTTGGTGCCCAAACCAGACTTTTAATCTGCTCACCTCAAGCCGAATGACAGTTTGGGTGTGTGGAAAGTGCTTTGAGGCTTTGGAAGCTGACCAGCTGTTATACCCTGTGCATGATATAACCCATGTAGCTTAGGCTACTGCAGCATGGTCATTTGAACATCTACTGTTATAGTAAGTTTACATACAGCTGTACTTTCCTCCTTGTGTGCACTTATTTTAATTAAATTCTGCTTTGATCTGATTTTTTTTGCAGTATGTAGCATGTCTTTTAAACCATTGCATTACTTAGGGGATTATGATCGTCTCCAATCATTACCAATTTACGATATGTTCACAAAGTCGATATTAAGAAGTTAATCTGAAGAGTGAAGTACAAAAATGAATGTTGACATTCATTTTGATAATAACAAATATATATTGGTCATGCTCAGAGAAACTTGATCACGATTCTTGGTAATACCTAGATCTTTAGCTGACCTACTGAATTATGAGTTACAAAAAAAAAATAGAATAGGAGCATGTTAGGTTTACAGTTTTGAAAGACTGTCCTACACCTGATTTGATTTCCTAGCAGCCTAGAAACACATAGGATAAGAAGATGTGCTTTTCTTTCTGAGTTAATGAAATAGCTATGTACTTATTTTTGTCATTTATTGTGATCTGAGTCAGAATTGCTGTGGTTTAAATTCTTGTGAGAATAGAGGAAGAACTAAACTATTTCTAGGCCCTGACTGTGCGTAGAACCTTGATTTGTCCTGTTTTGCAATTGGCCTATGACCTCAGTTGACTCTCTTTGTATTTTAGTGCCATTATAAGTTGTTTGCATTTGATATGCACTGCTCAGTGCACAGTTGTGTTAAACTTTGCATTGTATAGACGCAGGCTATTGGAATAATAACTTTCTCTATATAAACCTACACCAGGACTTCTTAGTGTACTTAATAATTAATAGTTACACAAAGAGGCTCATTCTTTTCGTGTGTAGACTTGTATTGTTCATTTTAGACAGATAGTACTTCAGTTAAGCAACTTCTAATCTCTTAGGCAGTATGTCCATCCTTTGCACAGTAGTAAGCAACTGGAACCAAGGATCTGCAGTTCCTAGCTCTCTCTGTAACCAACTTGGTTGAAATGGGCATCCTGAAACAATGTGGCAACTGTCTCTTGCTTACTGACAAACAGCCACTACTTAAATGGTCCGTCACAGTGTTTGAGAGATGTAGTTATATAATGTTATTGGAGGCAAAGCTTCACAAAAGCCGCTCTGTATAAGAAGCAGGTTGAGAGCACCACAGCACCTTAGTAAACCAATCTCAAACACCTCAGGCCAAATGCAAAGATATACTGAGACTCTTAGGTGTATCCTACTTAAACCAAAGATGTCTTCTAAAAGCAACTCAAGACACAGTTACCCTCAGCAATCTCACAAACACACAACACAGGCAGACCCACCATGAAACCTACACACAGGAGTCATGCAGACTCACTCTAAAGGCCCAGAATGTAAACCAATACATGTACCAATATTCTTGTGATGGGTGACTCCATAATGAGACACACCAATGCACCACTCAGTAGGTTGTGCAAAGAGGGTATCATGGTCAGTTGCCTGTCAGGAGCTAAGATTTGTCACATTACACAACCACTCATATCCTTACACCACAAGTACACACACCACCCAATCATTGTACGTGTGGGTGTAAATGACTTGAGATGTACCTCCCTGAACTGTATGAAGAGAGACATGATGGAGCTCCTGGAATATGCGTCTGAAGCAGGTATGAACCCAGACTCGAGCAGTATTCTGCTATCACCAAGAAAGATGTCAGAGTATGAACAAAAGATTACAGACTTCAACAGTTGGCTGGGTTAGATTCTGATTTTATTCTAAGGTATATGTGTGTATTTTCTTATTTATTTATATCAGCCTGGGAAGTCATGGTAGACTGTCCTAACTGTTTTGCAGGGGATGACATGCACATGTCTCCCCATGCCTTTCTTATGTTGACTAAAAGGTTGTCCACCCATTTAGTGCATTTTTAGGTAATGTCAGTCTTCCATTCTTTAAACGTTTCCAACTTAACAAAACAGAATGTGGATAACATAAAAGTGTTGATGTTCATTGCTGGGAACTTCAACAAAAAACTCTACTACTGCAGGCATTGCTTACCCTGGAATTCGTCAGTATTTACATCATCACCGAAACATGGTTCAAGAACATTTAGAGCACTCCATCAGTGGAAAGTTTCAACACCTGTCACTCATTCGGGCCCACTGCACAAGATGAAGGCACTAAAGGTGGCGGTGTCTCTATATTTGTAAAACAAAATCTCACTTCCAGGATTGTGAGACAAGATAACCTGGAAATCTTACATATCCAACTTACAGTTAATAAAACCCCTTATTATATCACAGTTATCAGATCCTGTCTATGCCCCCCTTGGCCTATACCTCCTGCCTGACTTGAATGAAGTCCCTTCTCCTAGGAAATTTCAACTACCCCTCCAGTAACTGGGAGATTTGTACGTCACCCAACATATATGCCCAGACATTTCTGGACTTCATTAATACAAACTCTCTTGACCAGTTAGTTGTTATCCCAACTAGTGGAGACAAAATCTTGGACATGGTCCACACCAGTATGTGGCATCTCTGTTCCCTACTAGTTTTAACTTCCAAATTAAATTGAACCATAAATCAGTGACATTCACCAAAAGACCGAAGCTGGAAGCATCTTGAAATATGTCAGTTTTCAGGGATTATGAGAAGGCTAATCTAATAAAACTAAGTGACAACATGGCTAAATTCAGCATCCTCCCAATATGATGACCCCACTACATTAGCTAAATCATTTACTGCCAAATTCTGTGCACACACAAATAGCTGATTAGATGCATCAGTCCTTCTCCGAAGAAATGCAGTGGCACATTTACAAATAAATGCCTATGATGGAATGAAAATATAAACAAGCTCTATAACAAAAGAAAAAAAAAGTAAGTTGCACACAATAATACATGTAGCTCTCAAGATGTCTTTAATATTCTTGATAATTTACCAAGGAACTCCAGTCCCTAATCAAATCAAACAAAGATAGATATAAGGTAAAATAACCATCCAGGCAAAAGACAACCATAAAATTTTCTTTAAGTATTTTAGAAACCTCATAAACAATGGCTAGTACTACACAGCGCAAATAATGAGTTATATTACATACTCAGGCCCTGAGGACATAACCAATCTACTAGCAGGCAAATTTAACTCTAACTTCAATCCGTCACTCCTACATTCCCAGATCACTCACCCACATCTACTCCACCCCTGAATTCTTCCAAGAACAAGTCCTCAAAAGCTGTTTGTTTCCAAGGTCAAGAACACTGCTTCTTGCCTACTGCCCAACCTGAAGCAGGACCTGTTAAAACCCCTACAGAGACTATTCAGTATCAGCCTCCAAACAGGCTTTGGGCCAGATGAATTGAGGGCTGCAGCCATCATCCCCTGCACAACATTGGGGCATCAAATGTTCCAGATAGTTATAGACCTGTAAGTCTGATCTTTACACCTATGGAGAGGATCATTATGGAAATAAATAAGGACATAGATAACCTTCATATACTTGACCTAAGCCAGTTTGGATTTATCAGGGTGAAATCCTGCATGCTTAACCAGATCAACTTCTGTGAAAAGTTTACTGAAATAACTGATGTGGGAAACTCGACACACATCGCATATCTAGACCTGTCAAAGGCATTCAACATAATCCAATGCTCAAGTATTTTTGATAAACTCTCCCAGCAAAATGTTAATCTGAATAAAACCTGGATAGCAAATTGTCTCACAAATAGAACCCAGAAGATTAGGGAGCATGGCTGTGCCTCCTCCAAAGGTGTACCCCTGAGTTGAGAGCTTAGGTCACTTCTCTCTCTCTCTCTTTTTTTTTTTAAGCAAGAAACATCTTTATTAAGTTATCTTGTATGACATAGGCATTTATATAAAAGAAAATAAACCATAGCGACACAGTCTCATTTGCAAACATTATACATTCCAGACTGTGCCGACACAACTGTGGCTGCAAACATTGTACATCACTTTTAATATATCCAGTGATTGTTAGTCAGCCATTACATAACTCATTCAAATCCTGCCTTTTTATTTAAACCTCGTTCATCCTCTGCATGTATTCATCCCACATTTCCCATTTATCCGTATGTAATTTGCTCCAACTCTTTTCTAAAGATCCCAGTTCCAGTTGTTTTATTTCTGTTGCCGCATTTACTACTTCTAGTAAAGTTGGTTTATCCTTTGATTTCCATTTTCTAGTAATTGCGTTTTTTTGGCAGCCATCATAATTAGACTCACCAAGGCCATACTATCTCTAGGCAATTCCAATTTTGTATCATAGCTCAAAAATATTTCCCTAGTTACCCTAGTTTACTCACCCAGCATCTCCAACAGAGCAGTCTGCAGGGAATCTTTAAAGTCTGCCAACTCATTACACTCCTAGAAAATATGCTCCCGTTTATCTCTTTCTTCCCCATCACACCTCCAGCATTTGCTGTCTACCTGAGGAAAAATTCTTTGGAGTCTGCTTGGGATATAAAAATACCTATATAAACACTTCCAGGCAAAGATCCTAAATCTTCTAGATTTTGTTGCATATTTGAGAGACATACATTTATCTCCTCATTGTTTCTTTGTGAATTGCTTGACTAATCTTGTTTCCCAATCCTTCCTAACCTCCTCTGATTGATTTTTATAGTTATTAAAGCAATAACCAATGACGTGGTGTGGTATATTGAAGGTTTGCCCATGGTTGTTGTGGTTTAATCATGAGGGCAAAGCCTGAGTGATTAAATAAAGTCATCCATGGGTAAATTTCAATATACCACAACCACGGAGTCAGTTATTGCTATTATACAATGACATTATTTAAGAAAAAAAATACTAACTTTTCTTACATAATGTCTGTGTATAACAGTGCATTACTGTTCTTCCACTGGTTGTGGTACACTGCTTCCTTGTTTTGATGTACTGAGTATGTGTATGGGACTTGCGTCCCACGCATACCCAGTACATCAATGCTTTGAAACGGAAGCAACGGAGAAAAGAAAGTCCCCATTGCTCCATTTTTCTTTTCTTTTTTTTATTTTATTTGTTAACAAAAGATGTTTTTGAGCACTTTATACCAACGGGAAAAAGTCCGGATGACCAGACCTTTTTCCGTTGGTATAGTGTGGGATTTACAACAGGCACGCTCGCTAATCAGCATGCACGTTTTGGAATATTAATGGGTGGGTTATTGTATAATATGGACTATATTATACGCTCTACTAATTATTCCTTTCTTAATGGCAAATTATGTTCTAGACTGTACTAACAATGCTAGTAGAGCTGGCATTTCATTTAGGACCCAACCTATTTCTTTCTCTTTGCCTTTACTCTGATATCAGTCTTTGATATGGAAGGCAATCTGTGGGTTGCTCCTCTTTGGTATTTACTTCCCAGAGGTCAAAGCTACTGTTAAGGTGTTATGGTTGACCAGGTTTACAGATGACTGTAAACTTGTGCTATCATAAACACTCCAGAGGACATCGTGGGCAATTCACAAACAAGTACATGGTGTCATAACCATGGACTAAAACTAAATGCCAAAAAAATGTACAATAGTCTGCTTCAGCAAGCATGAAATCTCCTGTAACTATCACATCAACAACACATCCCTGAAAATCGATCCAGTAGATAAGGACCTAGAAGCTTTTGTGGAGGATGTGAAGACTGGTAGAGATGGGTGAAGGCTGCCTGCCTAGCCAGATAGAATTTTATAGATAATTCTATCATTTGTAAATATGAATGTTGAAATATAAGCTTGTCTTCTTAAATGAAAGAATGTGCTGTGAAATATGGAACTTAAAACAATGTAGCAACATTGCCGTCTGCTGTAAAGAAAGCTAAGTCAAGCATTTCTTGTTGGTCCTTTGAAATTAAAATTATTTCATCACTGCCTTTGATGTTTACAAGTCGGCTCCAGTCTGGCTAGATGAAGGGTTCCTGCCTATTGTTTTAAGGCTAAAGTTAGTGACCAGAATGTACATGTGGAATGTCCTTATTACTCTAAGTGTAAAAGAATGTAAATGCAGTTTCTGTCAGCCTGAGAACACCAGGAAAGTGTGAAATGATGTAATGTTTTATCAGAACTGTAGTTTCAATTTAAACAGAGTGAACCAGAGATTATTAAGCATTTTTGTCTTAAACATCCAACTCAGCACTGCCTTATGCTCTATGTAAGTAAGTTATTTTAGAAGTGTGTTTTCTTTTAGCAATAGATAGAAAATTAGAAAGATTAGACAAAGTGTTTTTCTGTGATGACAGAACTGTACTACTGAATTATTGTAAGTATTTCTGTGTGATCTCTGAACTCTTGACTAGCACTGACTGTGTAGTAGAAAGTATTGTCTTGTGGTTTTAATTATTTATTAATAAATATTTTAAAACCTTTTAACTGTGGCTGGTTTGTGTAGAGAAAATGTAAGCTCTAGAGTACATTGCATAATATAGAGTTTACTGTCCCAGTCACTCCAAATAAGCTTTGACTGAATAATCACACTGCCAGTTGGGTAATAATATTGCACAGTAATAATTGGACACCCTTTTAAGAGCCTTTGAGTAGGTGATAATTATTAGCTGGGTGGTGCCATGTCATACTACCGTATAGTCTGGGTAAAAGGGGCACAGTTGGAGATCCTGTGCCAGCCTTACCCAGAAGTGTCTGTGTGGTTGTATAAACTCTTATCTCAAAGTGTGTGTATGTCAGCTACTTAGGCAGGGACACGAAGCACTGGTTGGACAGAGAGGGTGCTGGAGATTTTAGCTTGCCCAGCTGGCTGAGATCTGGACCCTATAGCTGTGCCAGTGGGGAGTCTTATTGGTGACCTGAGGAGCAAGGGAGCGACCAGCCCCGGACTGACTGTGATCTCGGTGTGCTCTTAAGGGAAATTGTGCTTTACTGTGTATATTTGTTATCCTTTCCTCTCATATGAGACGCCCTCTCTGGTGTTAGTGGTGAGGACTGAGGCTCCTTTTATTGCTGGGCCTTGGCACGGGCATCACATATTAATTGGTGGCAGTGGTTAGGATATCCTCACATATTAATTGTTTGGCAGCGGTGGGATATCCACATCACATATTAACTAGTTGGAAAATACTAATTGGCTTGTAGTGGTGTGGGTAGAGTGAATCCTGTAGCTTGTGTACAGTGAGGCTTGAAGGTGTTTTGTACTCTAAATCAGCCACGCAGTGAATACTCACGAGTTCAGATCACAATTGTTTTATTTCTTTTGTTAGCTTAGTTATTCAGGGTGAGCAGGCAGCATGTCAACAGAGGAGTATGGAAAGCTGACAAGGAGCCAGCTGGCGGAGATGTGCCAGGCTAGGGGACAGGTGCATGGAAACCTGACTAAGGCAGACCTGATTGCAGCCTTGGTTACAGTTGCATCAGAAAACAGCAACCAGGAGGACAATCAGACTGGCAGTGGAGATATAAT
Source organism: Protopterus annectens (assembly GCF_019279795.1). NCBI lineage: Eukaryota > Metazoa > Chordata > Ceratodontiformes > Protopteridae > Protopterus > Protopterus annectens. The sequence goes on from NC_056751.1 coordinate 688,349,804, forward strand.
TCCCTCAGAGAATGGGCAGCTCAACCTTTCTGCAGTGGACTTAAAAATCCAGCTGGAGCTAAAGAAACTTGAGTTGGAGGCCAGGCATGTGGAATTAGAAGCAAATGAGAGACTGCGACGTTTACAGGCTGAGGAAAATGAGAAACTGTTACATCTGCAAGCTGAGGAACAAGAGAGGCAGAGGCAGCATGAGAAGGAGATGCTGACTCTTCGTCAGAGTCGTGGTATTAATGGGGAAGGGAGTAACTGGACCCCAGAAGCACAAAAGGTCAGTAAATTTCTTCCGCAGTTTAAAAAGGGGGATAATTTTGATAGTTTCATTCATATGTTTGAGAGGGTATGTAAACAGTATGAAGTTGACCAAGGGCTCTGGGTACAGTTACTCCATGGTAAAGCTGTAACTGTTGTTTCTAAAATGTCTAATGTTGCATGTTTTGATTGTACTGCTGCAAAGAAATGTCTTTTGAACTGTTTAAGCTAACACCTGAAACGTATAAGAAAAAGTTTTGTGAGCATAGACGCAAGGCAGATGAAAGTGTGTGTGAATATGTTGCTGAATTGAGGACTTATTTCCATAGGTGGGTGAGTGGATGTCAGGTCACCACGTTTGAAGGACTGGCAGACCTTTTGGTAAGGGAACAAGCCCTTGGCACTTTGCATGAAGACATGAGGATCTGGTTAGCTGATAGACAATGTGCTACTTCAGATGAGTTGGAGAAGAAGGGAGACCTATACCTGGCAAGCAGGGCAGCCCTGCACAGGAAGGGGACCCCCAGTATTGCTCATGGATCTAAAGGAACCCATGGTGGGCAGCACAGACTGCCCCAACAGAATCTGCCAGTAGCAGGGGAAGCCACTAGTCCAGGTTCATGTCCAGGAGCTAGGGTTAAATGTTTTGAATGCAACCAGTGGGGCCATGTGGCATACAGGTGTCCACAGAGGCAAGGTGGGGAACAAAAGGTGAGGGAGCCAGTAAGTGGGAAAGACAAAATGCCAATAGTAGGTTGTCTTGAGACAACAGGGGTACTAAACTACCATCCTGCAGATGTCCTGATAGGGAAGGATTTGGATGAGGCAGTACCATGTGCTTATGCAGTTACACGTGGACAGGCTAGGAGACAAGCATGTGGGTCTGGTAGCCTGGGGGAGACCCAGACAGACTGCATACTTGCAACCAGGACTGGTGAGGTGGTTACTTCAGGGAGGGAGCTACACTCTAGCAGTGAGACTGAAGGTGAGCCACATCTGCTTGGGGGTACTGATGGTCCCTTGGACAGATTGACTGCAAAGGTAGAGATGAGTAGTTATACCCAGGCAGACAGTGAGACACCACTGTCAGAGGATGCCAGACTTCCTGTGGAAGGGGAGCTGGAAAGGGTTACAAGGAGAGAGTTGAGACAGGCTCAGCTCTCAGACCCTATATTGCAAGGCCTGAGGTAGGTAGCTAGGGAGGCATCTGATTCTCAAGGAAAGGGGGAATCTGTATACTGGGACAAAGGATTACTATACAGAGAGTGGACCCCTGAGGGAGGGCTAGAAGGTGAGAGAGTACAGCAGTTGTTAGTGCCTAGAGCCTATCATCTGGCACTTCTAGCATAGCCCATGATATACCCTTTGCAGGTCATATGGGCATAAAATGTCCAAAGAGGCATATTTTGCAGAACTTCTATTGGCCTGGAATTTCCAGAGATGTAACAGGGTACTGCAGGACCTGTGAGCAGTGCCAAAATGTAGGCAAGGCAGGAGATGAGGTGAGAGCTTTGATGCCTTTGCCTGTGTTTGAGGAGCCATTTCAGAGGGTAGCTATGGTTATTGTGGGTCCTCTAAGTACCCCAAGTTCCACAGGGAAAAAGTATATCCTAGTGGTAGTGGATTATGCTATATGATACCCCGATGCAGTGGCTTTGTCCTCCATTGTGGCAGAGAAGGTGGCAAATGCTTTGTTAGAGGATTTTCAGCAGGGTAGGTTTCCCAAAAGAAATATTGACTGATAGAGGTGCCAATTTCTTGTCAGACCTGCTGGCTTGTCTGTGGAAGTCCTGTGGGATGAAGCACATGAAGACCACCCCCTACCAGCCCCAGACTAATGGTCTTGTTGAGTGGTTAAACTATAGAATCAAATTCATGCTACAGGCATTTGCTGATCAGTTTAAGAGGGAGTGGGACAAATATTTGCCCATCTGTTGTTTGCTTACAGAGAAGTTCCCAAGGAATCCACAGGTTTTTCACCCTTTGAGTTGCTGTATGGGCATAGGGTGAGGAGACATCTAGATTTAATTTGAGATGAGTGGGAAGGTGAGTGTGAGTCTCACAAGAAGTCTATTGTGGCATATGTCCTAAACCTCAGGACAAGGCTCAGGGAACTCATGGGCTTGGCTGGCAGAAGCCCAACAACAGAAAAAGGTGTGGTATGACAGGAATGCTCAAACTAGAGAGTATGCTGTGGGGCAGCAGGTAATGGTTCTCATTCCTGTCCGACACAACAATGGGAGGGTTCCTACAAGGTGGTAGGAAAGGTAACTGATGTTAACTACATGGTGGAACTGCTAGCCAAATATCAGGGGCACAAATTGTACCATGGTAACATGATGAAACCTTGCCATGATAAGGAGGCCCTTGTGCTGAGCATTTGTAGTGGATTGCAGGAGGAGTCTGAGAGAGATCTGGGGACTGATGATCTCAGTGGAAGGGGTAGCAATGTCCCAGCAGCTATCTCCTACCCAGGTTCGAGAAATCCAAGCAGTGTTGCAGGAATTTGGGGACATGTTCATTAGGAAACCAGGGTGCACCCACCTAGTGCAGCACCAGGTGGATACAGGACCCCAAAGATCTATTAGGCAGGCCAGTTATAGGGTTCCTGAGAGAGTCAAACAGACTCTGAAGGAGGCGATACCAGAGATGTTGGAACTAGGGGTGATTCAAGAGTCCAATAGTCCCTGGGCCTCCCCAGTGGTGCTGGTGCCAAAGAAGGATGGCAGCACCAGGTTCTGTGTGGACTACAGGAAATTAAATAGTCACACAGAGTCAGATGCTTACCCCATGCCTAGGACAGATGAGGCCCTAGAGCAGCTGGGTGGGGCTAAGTATCTTACAACCATTGATATTACCAAGGGTTACTGGCAGGTGCCCTTGACTCCCAGTGCTAGAGAGAAGTCAGCCTTTGTGACTCCTTTTGGCTTGTATGAGTTCAGAAAGATGCCCTTTAGGATGAAGAATACCCTAGCGACTTTCCAGAGACTGGTAGATCATATCCTAGCAGGAGCAGGAGGGTTTGCCCTTGCTTACCTGGTTGATATTGCCATCTACAGCCATTCCTGGTCAGAGCACCTTCAGCATATCAGGGAGGTGCTGGGCAGACTACAGAGGGCAGGGTTTACCATTAAGCCGAGCAAATGTCAGATGGATATGGCGGAGGTCTCCTATCTGGGACATAGAGTGGGGAATAGTAAGATAAGGCCAGAACCTGTCAAAGTGGAAGCCATTCAGGCATGGCCTGCACCTGTTAGCAAAAAGCAGGTGAGGGCATTTTCGTGGTTATGCTACTGATGTTTTCAGAGAGGGCATTTTTAGGGACAGCAGGATAGTACAGGAAGTTAGTCCCCAGTTATAGTACCATAGCTGCTCCCCTCACAGACCTGACAAAGATGAACAGGCCAGATAAGGTAGTGTGGACCCCAGCATGTGAGCAGGCATTCCAGAAGCTTAAAGATGTTTTGGGAGGACCCCCTGTGTTAGCCAGTCCAGATTACAGCAAAGAATTTGTTGTGCAGGTGGATGCTTCGAACCATAGGGTGGGGGCTGTACTTAACCAGATTTCTTCAGAGAGGAAGAGCACCCAGTGGTTTGTCTCAGTCGTAGGCTCCAACCCAGGGAGGAATGCTTTGCAGTTGTAGAAAAGGAATGTCTAGCCATAGTGCGGGTATTGCAGAAACTTCAGCCTTACCTGTATGGAGTAAAACTCACTGTTATGACAGATCACAACTCTCGAACATGGTTAACCAGAGCCAGTCAGCAAAATGCCAAGTTGCTAAGATGGAGCCTGGGGTTGCAAGCATATATGTCAGTGCAGCAACGCAGTGGGAGTAGCAGTGCCAATGCAGATGGGCTCTCAAGACAGGGAATGGGGTAGGTATACTCAGATAGGCCTAACCCTCTCAAGTGGCATTTCTCAAGGGTCACTTGAAAACTAGCTTGAGTTCTCTGGGGGGGGGGGTGTGAAGACTGATACAGATGGATGAAGGCTGTCAGCCTAACCAGATAGAATTTTATAGATAATTCTATCATTTGTAAATATGAATGTTGAAATACAAGCTTGTCTTCTTAAATGAAAGAATGTGCTGTGAAATGTGGAACTTAAAACAATGTAGCAACATTGCCCTCTGCTGTAAAAAAAGCTAAGTCAAACATTTCTTGTTGGTCTTTTGAAATTAAAATTATTTCATCACTGCCTTTAATGTTTACAAGTCGCCTCCAGTCCGGCATTATTTTAAGGCTAAAGTTAACGACCAGAATTTATATGTGGAATGTCCTTTATTGCTCTAAGTGTAAAATAATGTAAATGCAGTTTCTGTCAGCCTGGGAACACCAGGAAAGTGTGAAATGATGTAATGTTTTATCAGAACTGCAGATGTTCATCGTGATTTACTGTTGCAGTCATTACACAAGGGTTATTCGACGGCAGGCTACCTGCAGTCGGCCCGAGTTCCAAAGTCTTGGCCGGGCGTCGGTTGCTGTCGCCTCTTCCCTGACGTCAGTGCACCAGGGGTATAAAAGATGCAACCGATGCCATTTTCTTCAGTCTTTCTTGCCACGTGGTGCCCAAAGCAAAAGCAGTTCCCAAGTGCCGGTCAGCCGACTCCTGAGATTTTCGAAATTGAGTTTCAGAACCAAAGTCTTCAATAAAAGCTAAGTACCCCGTTGGGGAAACTTTTTCTTGCTCCAGCCCGATGTCAGTAAAAGTTAATAATTGTATATCTTGTGGGAAGCAAATATCTCATAAGGACTTTCACTCATACTGTATTCCTTGCCTAGGCCCTGACCATGACGTTACCAGTTGTCGGCTTTTTGCTTTACATTATTTTGTCCGAAGGTTTAATTACATAATGCCGTCGGACCAACCGACGACCGGAATTTATAAAAAACGCAAATACAAAGAAAAGGACAGGCATCCGAGGTCCAAAACCGACGATGAAGCCTCTTCTAGGCCAGTCACCGATTCGCCGGTTCTCAGTGAGGTGCTTTCGCAGCCCCTGACACCCGCTACCTCAGAGGCACAGGCCATATCCGACAGCCACGTGGAGACACCGAGGCCTGTGGAAACTCAAGGTATTGGGCCTACGGAAACTATCCCCTCAGATGGGTCCAGAACCGCTGAGCAGGCATCGGCTTTTGAGGGTGTTTTCAGACCTTCACAGCTTACAATTAAGCCCACTACAGCAGCCAAGGCAAAGATAAAAACACCATTAAAGACAAGGAAACAAGTACAGCATTCTACTGAACAGTCATCCATGCCAAAGAAACAAATGCTTAAAATGGCCGAAGACTTAATTACTTTAATCAGGGGTTCCCATCCCCCTCCTGACAAAAGGCCTAGGCAAGACACTGACTATGATTCCTCTGGCCAGGTTTCTATTTACTTTGATTCCTCTTCTGATCAGGGATATTCTCTCCCTCCCTTTGAGGACTCTGATGCAGAAGAGTCTATACCTTCAGCCTCTCCGCCTGAGGATTATTCTTTTGGGGAAACCCTGCACAGCATGAGGGAGCATTTCCATTGGGAGAGCCAGGATTATTCAGAATCCAAGAAAAGGCTCAGATACTTTCTTTTATTGCCCCAGCACAGGCCCCTGGCTATTCCTCGTGTGCTTGATATTGTTGATGATGTTTTCTCTGAATCCAATTTGACACCTGATTCTTTACCCCTTGCACCAGTCAAGCCAGACAGGTACTACAGGGTCCCTGATGCTCATAAATTTCTTTACAAAAACCCTGCTGCAGATCCAGAAACAATTTCTCAGGGTCCTAAAGGGGTTAAGGCTTCCACTGCTAAAAATCCTGTTCCCTCGGATAAGGATTCCAGAGCTCTGGGCAGATGGGGGAAAAAAGTTTACACTTCTGCTACTTTAGCTGTAAGGGCTTTAAATTGCCAGTTATACATGCTTAAATATCAACAGTACCTCATGTCATTGTTAAAGCAGAAAATGGTTTCAATCTCAAAGTCCTGACAGTAAGGAAAGGCAGGATTTATTGCATGCAGCTGAACAAGTGGGAAAGCATACTTTACAATGTGGTTTTGATTCATTAGAGGCTTCTTGTAGAGCCGCAGTTACTGTTATTCGAAGGCATGCTTGGTTGAAAGAACAAAGTTTACCTGACCATGTTAAAGTAAAATTATTGGATGCTGCACTACAGCATGATACTTTGTTTGGTGTTAAGGCAGAAGATGTGTTAAAGAAAATGGAGGATAAAGCAAAATCAATGCAGACAGTAAATGATTTCTTACAGGTTCAACCATCTAGGTTTAGCAGAAACTGGCCTTCAAAAAATTGGTCCTTTCCAGTGTCAGACAGGCCCCAAAGAGGCAGATACAGATGCCCAAGAGGCAGATCTCAGCCCCAAGGCTCCTACACACCTAAACAATGGGGTGCTTCAGTCCCCAAAGGAGGGGAAGACAAATCACAACATTGTAGGAAACAGTCCCAATGACTTCCCTCTACAGATGCCAAGCATTTACCTTTTGGCAGCACCCCTAGGGGGAAAGCTAGCACTTTTCTCAAAAAATTGGCACATAATCACCCAGGACAAATGGGTACTGAATATTGTTTCTCAGGGTTACAGGTTCCACTTTCACACGCTTCCAAAATCAAGAGGTATGCCGGACCTGCCACAAAACCAATGGGCAGAGGCGCAAAAACAAATTGTTGCTCTCATGGACATGGGAGCTATTCAAAGAGTACCACAGCAAGAACAGGGGCAAGGATTTTACTCAAGACTTTTCTTAGTACCCAGAAAGGACAAAGCCTGGAGACCAATACTGGACCTGTCAATCCTAAATACTTTCCTGGATGTTCCAAAATTCAAAATGTTAACACTACAGCAGCTTCTATCCATGCTGGGCAAGAAGGCTTGGCTAGTTACTTTGGACCTCAAGGAGGCATACCTGCATGTCCCAATCAGACAAACTTGCAGAAGATACCTCAGATTCATAGCAGGCTCAATGCATTACCAATTCTCTGCACTGCCCTTTGGCTTATCTACTGCGCCCAGGGTCTTCACAAAATGCCTGGCACCAGTAATTGCATTTTGCAGACAAAAAGGAATTAAAATATATCCCTACTTGGACGACTGCGTTATTCAAGCAGAAAGCAATGACATTCTACTAAAGCATCTGGCGTTTGTAAAAAGATTACTAATTTGCCTAGGCTACACAGTAAACGAAAAGAAATCAAAACTAGTGCCCTCTGAAGAGATAATATTCCTGGGTGCAAGCTTAAATACAACTGCCCAGATAGCTTATCTCACGCCAGACAAACAAAGGCAACTGACTCAATACTTTCAACTGATGGCAACAAAGACCCAGCTCCCTGCAAGAAAAATTCTGCAGGCCCTGGGCTTCATGGCATCCTGCATTCTACTAATTCCATATGCAAGACTGCATATGAGGAAACTACAATGGTATCTAAATAGTGTTTGGACTCAATATTGTCACAGCCTGGAGACAATTATACCTTTAATTCCCTGCCTACAACAGGAGTTTCGATGGTGGTCCCAGGCCTGTCACCACAACAAGGGACAGCCTTTCACCTTACCCACAGCCAGGCAGACAATAACAACAGATGCATCAGATTATGCCTGGGGGGCACATATAGCAGGAAAATGTATTCAGGGCACGTGGCCCAAGGAACAAATGCATCTTCACATCAATCAGAAAGAGATGCTAGCTGTACAGAATGCCCTGACAGCTTTCAAGGACCTACTACATCCAGGACAACTACTAATAAAGATGGACAATACCACAGTTATGTGGTACATAAACAAGCAAGGGGGCACATATTCCTACCCCCTATGCAGGCAAGCCATGACCTTGTGGAGCACAGCACTAACTACCAGGTACATCTGCAGGCACAATTCCTGCCAGGAACAAACAATACACTGGCAGACGAACTAAGCAGAAATCTCATGGACCCTCATGAATGGAAACTAAATCCAGAGGTGTTCAGCATGATAACAAGGAAATGGGGATGCCCAGACATAGATCTTTTTGCCTCCCCTCACAATTACCAATTACAGAAATTCTGCACAATAATTTATCACTCTCAAGCATGGAAAGTGGATGCTCTGTCATTCAGCTGGAAAGCCCTGACAGTCTATGCCTTCCCTCCAATGCATCTTCTTACCAAGGTGCTCCTAAAAGTCAGACAAGAAAGGCCAAAAATGATCCTGATTGCCCCAGACTGGCTACGCCAGCACTGGTACCCAATTCTAAAGAGCTTGTCTCAGGGCTCAGCTTGGCCTTTACCTCAAATTCCTCATCTTCTGACTCAACAAAACAATCAGATTCTGCACAGTCAACTCAGAACCTTAAATCTGGCAGCATGGCAGATAATGTAGCCACTCAGACTGCACCTCTCTCTAAAGCTGTTATGGATGTCATTTTAGAAGCCAGGAGGCCCAGCACTAGGAAATCTTATGCATAAAAATGGAAGAGATTCTGTGCTTGGAACCAGGCACAAGGGCTCGTACCACTTGTTTCAAATATATCTCAGATTTTACAATACCTAACTGAGATGCTGGACAAAGGCCTATCTTTCTCATCAATTAAAATCCATGCCTCTGCCATTTCAGCTCATTACAATACGGAACCTCCTATTTTTTCACATCCTCTACTAAGACAGTACCTCAGAGGGGCAAAAAACATAAGACCCCCAAGGAGAGCACCAGTACCAACTTGGGATCTCAATTTTCTTTTAGAAAAACTCACACTGCCTCCTTTTGAACCAGCCAGCACAGCTGATATAAACTTCTTATCATGGAAAACTGCTCTGCTCCTAGCAATAACTTCAGCAAGAAGAGTATCAGAGTTACAGGCATTAATGGCTGTGGAACCTTTCATCATTTTTCACCAGGACAGGGTTTCTCTCAGGACAAACCCAACATTTATGCCAAAAGTAGTTTCCAATTTGGCCCAGAACCAAACCATTTATTTACCAACTTTCTACCCAAATCCCCAGAATAAAGGGGAGAGACTTTTGCATGCTTTGGATGTACACAGACAGCTACAATTCTACTTGGACAAAACAAAAGCTTTCAGAAAAACTGAGCAACTGTTTGTAGCCTATGCTGCAGGATCACAAGAAAAGCCTATCACAAAGCAGACAATTTCAAAATGGATAGGACACTGCATCCACTTCTGTTATGCACAACATGGCAAATCAGTGCCTAAGGTCATTAGGCCACATTCTACCAGAGCAGCAGCCACTTCAGCAGCCTTTCTCAGAGGAGTACCAACCAAAGACATTTTAGAAGCTGCAACCTGGAGCTCAGTACACACTTTCATCAAGCACTACCACTTGCCTCTCTACTCTAAATCCAGAGCAGGCTTTGCCACTGCAGTCCTGCAGGGCTTGGTAGCCTCTCCAAATCCAATTTAGACCCAGCCGCCTAACCTCAGCTTTGGGATTCTACCCAAGTGTAATGACTGCAACAGTGAATCACGATGAACATAGTACAGTTGTGTACCTACCATAAATATAGATGTTCGAGTGTATTCACTGTTGCAGTCCAGGTTACCCACACACCATCCCCCTTTTCATTGCTGGGACTTCTCTGTACTTCTCAACTCTATACAACCTATGTGGTGTATTTGCTTGTAGATGAAGGACATTTTTATATCAGTACATGCATGCTTTTTGGCATAATTTTATTTTTCCAGCCTTCCTATCTGGGGGCACCTGACATCTGGGGCAAGAAAAACTGAAGTAAATGGCGTCAGTTGCATCTTTTATACCCCTGGAGCACTGACGTCAGGGAAGAGGTGACAGTAACCGACGCCGGACCAAGACTTTGGAACTCGGACCGACTGCGGGTAGCCTGCCGGCCGATAACCCAAGTGTAATGACTGCAACAGTGAATACACTCGAACATCTACATTTATGGTAGGTACACAACTGTATTTTTCAATTTAAACAAAGAGAACCAGAGATTATTAAGCATTTTTGTCTTGAACATCCAACTCAGCACTGCCTTATTCTCTATGTAAGTAAGTTATTTTAGAAGTGTGTTTTCTTTTATCAATAGCTAGAAAATTAGAAAGATTAGACTAAGTGTTTTTCTGTGATGGCAGAACTGTACTACTGAATTATTTTAAGTATTTCTGTGTGATCTCTGAACTCTTGACTAGCACTGACTGTGTAGTAGAAAGTATTGTCTTGTGGTTTTAATTATTTATTATTAAATGTTTTAAAACCTTTTAACTGTGGCTGGTTTGTGTAGAGATAATTTAAGCTCTAGAGTACATTGCATATTTATAGAGGTTACTGTCCCAGTCACACCAAATAAGCTTTGACTGATTAGTCACACTACCAGTTGGATAATAATATTGCACAGTAATAATTGGATACCCTTTTGAGGGCCTTCGAGTAGCTGATAATTATTAACTGGGTGGTGGCAAGTAGTACTACCGTATAGTCTGGGTAAAAGGGGCACAGCTGGAGAACCTGTGCCAGCCTTCCCCAAAAGTCTCTGTGTGGTTGTATAAACTCTTATCTCAGAGTGTGTGTATGTCAACTACATGGGCAGGGACACAAAGTACTGGTTGGACAGAGAGAGTGCTGGAGATTTTAGCTTGCCCAGCTGGCTGAGATCTGGACCCTATAGCTGTGCCAGTGGGGAGTCTTATTGGTGCCAGTGGGGAGTCTTATTGGTGACCTGGGGAGCAAGAAAGAGACCAGCCCCAGACTGAATGTGATCTCTGTGTGCTCTTAAGGGAAATTGCACTTTACTGTGTGTATTTGTTTTCCTTTCCTCTCATATGAGACACCCTCTCTGGTGTTAGTGGTGAGGATTGAGGCTCCTTGATTGCTGGGCCAGGGCACAGGCATCACAGAGGACAAACTTTCCTTCGATCACCATGTGTCCACTGTTGTAAGGAAATCATTTTTCCTTGCACAGCTTATTAATAAGAGTATGTTTTCTAGCTCCAGGGATGAAATCATTCTACTCTGTTTGGTACTTATTAGGACAATCATTGAGTATAATGCCCCTTTGGTATGTATCTGTCCAGACACTTGACATAACTTGAATGACCACAGTGTTTTCTCTCTAAGTCAAAGGCCTAAATCATAAAAACTACACCGACCATCTCAAAGCCTTGTCCATTTCCTTAGTATCATACAGGCTACTGATGGGCAATCCCGACCTCAAATACAGAGCCTTAGCAGACCCTAACCTCTCATATCTACTGCACATCCGTAAGTGCAGTGATTGCATAAACACCTGCTAAAAAGATCTTAATCTCTTCTACTACATAAATAGAACATGTTGAAGGGAGAGATATGTATCATAGAGAATACAACTTTGGAATCATCTTTTCTTCCACATAAATTACCTCCATTACTCCAGTCCACTGTAATCTGGACGAATAGATGGGAAACTACAAATTCACCACTTTTTTAGCTTCATTGTCCCTTATGAATAGGAGTAACACATAAATGTTCTGCATGGCTCTGAATTACTTCTTAAATTACAAGGGCTAAAAACTTCATAGGAATGTAAGGCTAGGCTTCAAAAGATCCTCGGATCAATAGCCTAATAAGTATACATGCTATTATTTTTTTGTTATACACATCACAATAAGCTACTTCCAGGCAGAGGTCCATCTCATTATGGCTTCTTTGGTGTTTTTTTTTCAAAATGTATGGCCTGTAAAAGTATTCTGGTTGCATCAACTTAGTCATCTTTACACACTTTTACAAAGCACTTCAAACTGCATGCCTTCTCGAGGCCCAGAACAGGCTTTGCTAGCAGCATTCCGCAGTGGTTCCTGTATTCTTAATTACTGGCCTCCTACCTTTTTTGATTCTCCTTAGCAAGCTGTGGTGAGCTACCAAAATAGCTTAGGCTGCTGTAACAGTGATACATGTATTGAACGTAGTACAGCTGTGTAAGTAAAGTTACCATAACAGCAGATGTTCATATAGATCACCTTCGGAGTAGCCTTCCCTCTTTTCAGACCCCTACTTTTTTCTCTTAGTATTACTGTTGTTGGTGTTGCCAGAGTGGCTTGCTTTTCATCCTTTTGTATATAGTTATGATCATACCTCTCAACCTCTTAGAGCAAAGAAATCTGGACAAAGCCGTAAATAATGGGGGGGGGGGGGGGGGGCAAAGGCCCAAAATAGGGACACTTTAAATATTGTTCTTACAAACTTAAAAAGTGGATAGAATACCAGGTTTTGCATTAGCAGGAATTTTTATGAGGGATATGAAGTCTGAAACTCAGATGCCTGTCATTGTTTGCTGACTACAGGCCTCAGTTATTTTCCAGTGATTTGCCAGAAAACCACAATTTTAAGAGAAACAGATCAAAATTATGAGGCAAAAATCTGGGCATTGTGTGAAAATCTGTATAGTTGAGGGGTATGAGTGATTCACTTTGTCTCCTGGCGTAAGTATCCATTGCTCTTCTTTTCCTTCTTCGCAGAAAATGCCCTGAAGTGTTCTTGTTCTCCAGCTTCCTTTTATATGGACTTCCTCAAGCACTTGTGGCAGTTGGAGTGCATGGAAGGCACCCAGAGCTTTGGGAAACTGGCTGGTGTGGTAGGCAGTATCCAAATAGCTTAAGCCACTGCTACAGTTATCCATTAGAATATGTGTTGTTATGGCAAGTTTACTTATACAACTGTACTTCCCTGTTAAAATGTGCATCTTTGTAAGTGTGGGGCTGCTACTGACAAGTCCTGTAATTTTAATAACATCATTTTACTCAATAACGTAATAAATCAACAAATTACTTTGTTGGTTGTCCTCTTTTCTGAGCATAATTCACTCCTCTACTTTCTGCTTTTATCATTCGCTGCTAACTGCTACAGTAGTTTCTTGCTGTTTTCCTAGATCTTTTCCCTGACTTCCATTTTGCCTACCACCTACATCTGTGTTGCCTCCCGCCTTCCACCCTTTTATTCTACCCTGTATGTTTTGTACTTGCTTATTGCCCTTCAGAGGTACCTCAGACTCAGAGCATTACAGTCCTTCATCAGCCTTTGGTTCATACTATGCGTTTACTACTAACCGGAGTTCTGAAGTTGCTCGGCACTGGAACCTCATAGTTTATTATTCTGGAAATTTCCTGCATGATCATCAGGTTCTGAGCAGCTACTCAACAACACTATTATTCAAATCTGACCTCATTTGACTTGGCTCATACTTTTGCTACAGTCACATTGTATGGGCAGAATATTACAAGTATCAATTGTGTGCTGTTTTTTTTTCCACTTTGGCTTTATAGATCTAAAACAGGAGACACCATCCTTGATTTCTTGCATTATGGTTTAGTAACAGCACCACATCTCTCTGCACCCTTATTATGTTTGACTGTAGTGTACCATTAACTAAATATATGAAGCATCCTGGAAAAAAGCATTTTTTAACTAAACATTTTTTAGTTTCTCCCCCCACAGCTGGCAATCAGCTGTTCCGCTTCCACTCCTCAGTCTCCATGTTCCCAAATCTATATTTTTTTTGGTCAAGACATAATCTGAGATTTAAGGCCAGAAGGAGATTGACGCATTTCAGTGTAATATCACACTGTTGCCAAGTGGGCAGTGTTTTGTTTGTGCCCTACCTCTAGTTCAGCCCCTGGCATGTTGATTTCAGTGTGATGTCATCTGTGGAAACCTACAGACTGATGATGTGATCCAAGCAGTAATTTTTGATGGACACAGAACCCGTCATCACCAATGTAGAAAAAAATCCATTGAACCCTTCACACCCTCTGGGGTAGGTAACCTGGCAAAATGTCCCTACTTCTTTCCCACCTTCATAGAGACTCCTTAGGAGACATGGTTGCTTCACTGTCAAGATAAATTTGTAGGTATCCATGTCTATAGCACATAGTAACTTGGTTATGATTGGGGACCCATTCATAACCCTCTATGAGGTTCTTATGTGAGTGTTTGGAACAAGTGTTAAACATTTTTTTCCACTTTTGGAGTGGTTTATAAGCAAATGTAAGAGTTGTGATGAGAGCAGTATGCCTCAGAATTTGGAAATTTAACTTTATAATTTTGGGGAGAAAGCTTTGTTTATAAATTAAGGGAGTTTGAAAAAGTAGCTTATTATTGTCATTTTGTTGACAGCGTATTCCTAATACGAAGAGGGCAGCCCTAACTGGAGCAGTTTAAAGAAAAAGAAGATTTGGATATGAGAAAATATGAAAGTGGGGGAGGTAAACTGGGTATTATGAATGCCTTTAAAAATGCTGGAAGGAAATTTTGTTGCATCATGGTAGTATTCATCCTGTAGATATTAAAAATAGTGTTACCAGGAATGTGTTTCATAGAACTGAGATGTTAACTCCTAAAAAGGGTAAAATAGAGGAAATTAGCAATAACCTTAAGAAGAGGTTTCTAGTTAGAGGTTATGATAGAATTAACTGAGACAAATTTTTAGAAGAAAAGTTCAACTGGCTTTATTTATTTACTTATTTATTTATTTGATGTTTATTTACCTGGATAGTCCGACTGGGCAGGTGCCTATTTTCAACAGAGGCCCGAAGGGGAAAGCCCCAAAGGTTATAAAAGATACAAAAAATACATAACAAAAAATAGAGAAAATTAAGTCATCAGGTTCATAAAAATATTGAAGTTTCTGTATGTCAACAAGTTTATACAATTACAAATTTAAAAAAAAAAGTTATTCAACAAAACATTCACAGCAAATGCTCAGGTAGTTGAGAATAAAAGATGAAGGTTCATTTGTGTTCAGGTAGATGAAGGTTTGCTGTTTACAAAAGCAGTATTTACAAGGTTTCATTCCGGTGTACTGTTTAGTGTCTATATACAGGGGTTAAGGCCTTGTAGAGTGGGAGATTGCTTAGCCAGGAGTTAAATAGGAGCATAGTCAAGAATTAGATAGATGGGATTTGAGGAGTGTTTTGAATTGCGCAGGGTTAGGGTTGGTTACGATATTCTGGGAGATCAAGTTCCAAGTTCTTGCTGTTTGATTGGAGTAGAGGGGAATCTCCATAGTTGTTCGCTTTTGTGACTTGTAATAAACATTTGTTGAAGGATCTCAGTTGTCTTTTGTTAATTTGTGGTTGAAGTAGGTTACAGAGTGCTGGACATTTTGCTAGTTGATATAGTATACCCTGATCCATTTTTAGCTTAGTAAATGTTAGGAGGTTGGGTAATCCAAGGCAGTTTAGTTGGCGTAGCACAATATAGTAATGGGATCTATAGAGGGAATTAGTAGCAAATTTGGCAGTTTTATTATTGCAGGCTTTTAGCTTTGCTTGATCAGTTTTTTCAGGTTGGTGAAAGTGGCAGAAGCATAGGGAAGGGTAGAGAGCAGATGAGTTATGGCTCTTGATTGTCTTTTGGAATCAGTGAGGTACAGTTTAATTCTGTAAAGAGAGCCAAGTTTATTGTGAACTTTTTATGATTAGAGATATGTGCTTGTCAAATTTCAAGTTATTACTTATTGTGACACCAGGTTGTTTAGTGTGTGTTACAGGTTCTATCTTGATGTTATCAAAAGAAAGGGGGATTGTAGTTCTTGGGTTTTATTAGAGAAAATCATGAGTGTAGTTTTTTTAGGATTTAGGCTTAACTGCTTGTGAGAGAGCCTAACACTCTACTGCTGCAAAATATAGCTGTTACTTCTTGTAGTTTGGAGAGTGAGGGGGCTGTGCAGATGAGTGTAGAGTCATCTGCATATTGTATGATTGTGAGTAGGTTGGTAGCAGTGTACAGTTTGTTGGTAAAGATGTTAAATAGGAATGGACCGAGGATGGAACCTTAAGGTACACCTGATGAATCTGGTAATAATGAGGACAGTTTGCGTTGTCATTTTACAGATGGCTTTCATTCTGTTAAGTAGTTGTGCAACCAGGTGAGGGCAGAGTTGCTAAGTTTGAGAGAGAAATTCATTTAGTAGTTTTTGATGTGAAACGGTGTCAAAAGCTTTTGACATGTCGAGGAATATTGAGAAGACAAGTTGACCATTTTATTCTGTATTTGTTAATGGTGTTTGTAAAACTTAAAGTAGTAGTACTGTGGTTAGGTTGGAAGCCATATTGGGAATTAGTAAGAAGGCTATTAGATAATAGGTAGTTTATGAGCTGGGAATGGATACAGTTTTCTAGTATTTTGGGTAGTGGAGATAAAAGTGCAATTGGTCTGTAATTAGATATGTCAGTACATGTTCCTCATTTATGAAGTGGAATTATGTAGGCAGTTTTCCAGATTTTAGGAGTATATTGTTTGGTTATGGAGCGATTGATCAAGATGGTGACTGGGTAGGCTATTGCACTGGCAGCTGTCATAAGGTATTCAGTGGGAAGATTATGTGCAGCAAGGGATGTAGGTTTAAGGTTACATAGCATCTTTTTTTGGTGCTGGTTTGAATGAGGGAGAAGGAGAATGTATTAGAAGTTGTGTTAGGGTCTAAGGGAATGGTTAGAGGTATATTATTGGAAGTTTTGGTTAGGTTTAAAATGAAGTTAGTGAAGTAAGTATTGAATGAGGGGTAGCTTGAAAAAAACAGCATGGATTGGAATATTGCTGTGACTAACTCATAATCTGTATTCCAGATATATAACAAATATTATAAAAGAAATTGGAAAAAAGGGAACAGGGTATTTTTTCCAAATTGGGAAGTGAACCAAAATGTATTAATAAGAGGAATAACGTGAAGTTCAATTGATTAATATTAGCGGCGAGGTTGTTGCACCTGAGGTTTAGCCAGTTGCTATTTACATCACCTAGGATAACCATTTCATTTTTATATTAGTAGATATCCAGGCAAGGATTTCTTCTAATAAGGGTATATTTTTTCCAGGAGGTAAGTAGAGAACTATGATACATTGTTTTTTGCAGTTGTTCATTTTTAGGAAAGACATAAGAATGTTGGCATTAGTGAACTGGGGAACAGGATTTGTATAAGAAATTATGTGGAAGGTGTTAGGAAGAATTAGTGCTACACCACCACCTTTTTTGTTAGGCTTATCAGCTCTTATTGTTTGAAAGCCTAGGGGAGAAATTCTGAGTCTTTAATTTAGGGTTTTAGCCAGGTCTGGGTTGATTATAGGTGATCCAGGTAGGAAAATTAGAAATTTTGTTATGAATACTTTGTGGGTGGCCACAGTGGTGCAGCGGTTAGCATTGCCGCCTCACAGCAAGAGGTTCTCCGGTTACTTTATTGAAGTAAAAAGTACTAGAAGTACAATCACCATCGAAGCATAGTTCCTTAATGGAAAGAGTGATCCTGAGGATTTCCTTTTATAAGAGTACCTGGGGTACTTTTACTTCTGGTACTTTTTACTTCAATAAAGTACGACCTTCTAGAATCTGAACTTCGACTACGTTGATTGTTTTGCCACCACGGCGAGCAGACCTCCTTAGCCGAGCCACATTTACGTTGTTTTGCCTGTTTTTTCTGTGTGTTTCATCTTTGATTTCTAGCTGCTGCACTAGTGGTTCCTCTCACCAGGCGACCTGACCAGCTGGAACTACGACCTGTATACGAAGCCTTTCTAAAGGCTTTACTCAGCCTTCAACCACAAGCTCTCCGGTATGCACAGCCTTTCTCAAGGCTTTACCGGTAGCCCAGCTTCTTCACCGACATCCCACCGTACCTTTATTAATGCAGCCTACCTGGTCATCCATTTATTCTTGGCTTCCCTAGGGTATTCTGCTCAAATGTCTGAAAAATATTATTCCTAAATAGCACTTTACACAAATAAAGCTAATTTCTTGTACCACAAATCTATGCAGTTTAACTACATTGTGCCATAAAGATATATCTCAGACTTGTAGTTTCTTATTTCCTTTATACAGGCTTCTAATTTCTTATTAATGGCTTCCACTTGACCGTAATCTCATGCTTTCTCTCGCTGTCTGCCTCACTTGCCACTGCTGCAGCGTATGTTCTAATAGTATTTCTTTGTATCAGTGACCATCTCAGACAGTACATCACAATGCACTGCTTGCCTTGTGCCGGTACTCTCCCTTATCTCACCTGCATCATAGGATCAGCTTACATTTTATTTATCTTAACATTTGAAGGCCGTAGCCTATTGAGAATCTTCTAGTTATACATTACCAGCATAGCAAATCTCCATTATTCAAGTTCCTTTTATTTTATTATTTTTAACAAAAAAAAAAAAAGAGATCTTACAAAAGAAGCCGTGGAGCTTGAGAACTTTGCCAGCAGCTGAATTCGTTTGGTGCTTCAAGAAAAAGTGGTGGTCAAGCCAGATGCTGACTATTTGTAAAGCTCTTGATTGATCATTTCTGGTTATCTGGTGTAGAGAGAGAGGCATACAGAAGTATTAACATAAAAGTGTTCATGGGGTTCATGGAAGGAAAGATGTTCATCGTGTTTCACTGTTGCAGTCATTACACTTGGATTATCCTGCTGGCAGACTACCCGCAGTCGGCCTGAATTCCAAAGTCCTGGTCCGGCATCGGTTGCTGTCGCCTCTTCCCTGATGTCCGTGTGCCAGGGGTATAAAAAATGCAGCCAACACCATTTTCTCCATTCTTTCTTGCCACGTGATGCCCGAAGCAAAAGCAGTTCACAAGTGCCGGTCGGCCGACTCCTGAGATTTTTGAAATTGAATTTCAGATCCGAAGTCTTCTATAAAGCTAAGTACCCCGTTGGGGAAACTTTTTTCTTGCTCCAGACCGATGTCAGAAAAAGTTAACAATTGTATTTCTTGTGGGAAGCAAATACCTCATAAGGATTTTCATTCTTACTGTATTCCTTGCCTAGGCCCTGATTACGACATTGCTAGTTGTCGGTTTTGTGCTAGATTTAACCAACGCACTATTAAGCGTCAGTACAATTTTGCTTTTCATTACTTTGGCCGAAGGTTTAACTATATAATGCCGTCGGAACAACCGATGACCGGAATTCATAAAAAGCGCAAGGAAAAAGAAAAGGACAGGCATCCGAGGTCCAAAACCGATGACGAAGCCTCTTCTAGGCCAGTCGCCGGTTCTCAGTGAGGCACTTTCAGAGCCCCTGACACCTGCTACCTCAGAGCCACAGGCCGCCTCTGACTCCCACATGGAGACAGCTAGGCCTCTGGATACTCAAGGTATTGGCCCTTCGGAAACTAATCCCTCAGATGGGTCCGGAGCCGTTGAGCAGGCATCAGCTTCTGAGGGTGTTTTCAGACCTACACAGCTTTACATCAAGCCATCTTCAGCATCCAAGACAAAGACTAAAACAGTTTTAAAGACAAGGAAACAAGTACAGCATTCTCCAGGACAGACTTCCATGCCTAAGAAACAGATGCTCAAAATGACCGAAGACCTAATTACTTTGATCAGGGGTTCCCATCCCCCTCCTGATAAGAGGCCTAGGCAAGATACTGAATATGATTCCTCTGATCAGGTTTCCATTTCCTCTGATTCCTCTTCAGAACAGGGATACTCTATTCCTCCCTGAGGATACTGATGCTGAAGAATCTATTCCTTCAGCTTCTCCTCCTGAGGATTACTCATTTGGGGAAACCCTGCATACCATGAGGAAGCATTTCCACTGGGAGAGCCAAGATTATTCAGATTCTAAGAAAAGGCTCAGAGACTTTCTTCTACTACCTCAGCACAGACCTCTTGCTATTCCACCTGTTCTAGACATTGTAGATGATGTATTTTCAGAGTCCGGCCTGTCTCCTGACTCTATCTGCTGCACCTGTTAAGCCGGACAGATACTACAGGTTTCCAGATTCTCATACATTTCTATATAAAAACCCTGCTGCTGACCCAGAAACTATTTCTCAGGGTCCCAAGGGGGTCAAGGCTGCTACTGCAAAAAACCCTGTCCCCTCAGATAGAGATTCTAGGGCACTGGACAGATGGGGGAAAAAAGTTTACACTTCTGCTACCTTGGCTATAAGGGCTTTAAATTGTTAGTTTCATATGCTTAAATATCAGCAATACTTAATGTCTGTTAAAACAGAAAATGTTGTCAAATTCTGAATGTTCTGAGAACAAGGAATTGCAGGATTTATTGCATGCAGCTGAACAAGAGGGAAAACATACTTTGCAATGTGGTTATGATTCACTGGAGGCCTCTTGCAGGGCCGCTGTAACAGGTTCTGTTATTAGAAGGCATGCTTGGTTAAAGGAACAGACTCTGCCAGATCACGTTAAAGCAAAATTAATGGATGCTCCATTACAGCATGATATTTTGTTTGGTGTTAAGGCAGAAAAGGTGTTGAAGAAAATGGAGGATAAAGCTAAATCTATGCAGACAGTGAAGGATTTCTTACAGGTACAGCCACCCAGATTTAGCAGGAACTGGCCTTCTAAGAATTGGTCCTTTCCCATGTCAGACAGGCCACAAAGAGGCAGATACAGATGCCCTAGAGGCAAACAACAGCCCCAGGGCTCATACAGGCCCAAACAATGGGGTGCTTCTACCTCCAAAAGCGGAGAAGACAAATCACAGCCGTATAGTTAACAGTCCCAATGACTTCCCTCTACCAATGCTAAGCACTTATCTTTTGGCAGCACAATTAGGGGGAAAGCCAGCACTTTTTTCACAAAATTGGCACACGATCACCCAGGACAAATGGGTCCTAAATATAGTCTCTCAGGGCTACAGGTTCCACTTTCACACCCTTCCAAAGGCAAAAGTTATGCCAGACCTGCCACACAATCAGTGGGCAGAGGCACAAAAACAAGTTTCATCTCTCATGGACATGATGGCCATTCAGCCAGTGCCACACCAAGAGCAGGGACAAGGATTTTACTCAAGACTTTTCTTAGTACCAAGAAAGGACAAAGCATGGAGACCAATTCTGGACCTGTCAATCCTAAATACTTTTGTGGACGTTCCGAAATTCAAAATGTTGACTCTACAGCAGCTTCTGCCCATGCTGGACAAGAAGGCTTGGCTTGTAACTTTGGACCTCAAAGAGGCATACCTGCATGTCCCAATCAGACAATCTTGCAGAAGATACCTCAGATTCATAGCTGGCTCAATGCACTACCAATTATCTGCACTGCCCTTTGGCTTATCTACTGCGCCCAGGGTCTTCACAAAATGCCTGGCACCAGTAATTGCATTTTGCAGACAAAGAGGAATTCAAATATATCCGTACTTGGACGACTGCCTTATTCAAGCAGAGACCAAAGACAATCTACTAAAGCATCTGGCGTTTGTAAAAAGATTACTAATTTGCCTAGGGTACACAGTAAATGAAAAGAAATCAAAACTAGTACCCTCTCAAGAGATAATATTCCTGGGTGCAAGCTTAAATACAACTGCCCAGATGGCTTATCTCACGCCAGACAAACAAAGGCAACTGACTTCTTACTTCGAATGCATGGCAACAAAGACCCAGTTATCTGCAAGAAAAATTCTGCAGGCTCTGGCCTACATGGCCTCCTGCATTCTGCTAATTCCATATGCAAGGCTGCATATGAGGAAACTGCAATGGTACCTAAAAAGTGTTTGGACTCAATATTGCCACAGCCTGGAATCATTAATTTCACTCATTCCCTGCCTGCAACAGGAGTTTCGATGGTGGGCACAGGCCTGTCACCACAACAAGGGACAGCCATTCACTTTACCCACAGCCAGGCAAACACTAACAACAGATGTGTCAGATTATGCCTGCGGGGCCCACATGGCAGGAAAATGTATTCAGGGCACATGGCCTCCAAGCCAAAGGCATCTTCACATCAATCAAAAAGAGATGCTAGCTGTACAAAATGCCCTGACAGCCTTCAAAGACCTACTTCATCCAGGACAGCTGCTGATAAAGACAGACAATACCACAGTTATGTGGTACATAAACAAGCAGGGGGGCACACATTCCTATCCCCTCTGCAGACAAGCCATGATTTTGTGGAACACAGCATTGACCTACCAAGTACACCTGCAAGCACAATTCCTGCCAGGAAAAACAAATGTTCTGGCAGATGAACTAAGCAGAAACTTCATGGATCCTCACGAGTGGAAGCTAGATCCACAAATCTTCAGCATGATAACAAGGAAATGGGGATACCCAGACATAGATCTTTTTGCCTCCCCTCACAACTGCCAACTTCAGAGATTCTGCACAAGGACTTATCACAAACAAGCATGAAAGGTGGATGCCTTGTCATTCAGCTGGAACAACCTTACAGTATATACCTTTCCTCCACTGCCTCTCCTACCCAAGGTACTCTTAAAGGTCAGACAAGAGGAGCCGCAAATTATACTAATTGCCCCAGATTGGCCACGCCAACACTGGTACCCAATCCTAAGGAGCTTGTCCCAAGGCCCTGCTTGGACATTGCCTCAAATTCCTCATTTACTGACCCAACAAAACAATCAGATCCTGCACAGCCAACTCAGGACCCTAAATCTAGCTGCATGGCGGATAATGTAACCATTCAGAATACACCTCTCTCTAAAGCGGTTATGGATGTTATTTTGGAGGCCAGGAGGCCCAGCACCAGAAAATCTTATGCAGAAAAATGGAAGATATTCTGTGCTTGGAACCAGACACAAGGAATTGACACGCTTGTTCCAAATATTCCTCAGATTTTACAATATCTAACTGAGATGCTGGACAAAGGCCTATCCTTCTCATCAATTAAGATCCATGCCTCTGCCATTTCAGCTCATTACAATACAGACCCACCTATTTTTTCACATCCACTGCTTAGGCAGTTCCTCAGGGGGGCCAAAAATATAAGACCTCCAAGGAGAGCACCAATACCTGCATGGGACCTCAATTTTGTCTTAGAAAAACTCACACAGCCACCTTTCAAGCCAGCCAATACAGCTGAGATAAAATTCTTATTATGGAAAACAACTCTGCTCCTAGCAATAACTTCAGCAAGAAGAGTCTCAAAGTTACAGGCATTAATGGCTGTGGAACCTTTTATTATCTTCCATCCGGACAGGGTTTCTCTAAGGACAAACCCAACATTTATGCCTAAGGTAGTGTCCAGTGTGGCTCTTAACCAAACCATTCATTTGCCTACTTTTTCCCAAACCCACAGAATAAAGGGGAGAGACTTCTGCATTCTTTGGACATACACAGACAGCTACGATTCTACTTGGACAAAACTAAAGCTTTCAGAAAGACTGAGCAACTTTTAGTGGCATATGCTGCAGGATCACAAGGAAAGGCTATCTCAAAGCAGACTATTTCAAAATGGATAGGACACTGCATTCGCTTCTGCTATTCACAACATGGCAAGTCAGTGCCTAAGGGCATTAGACCACATTCTACCAGAGCAGCAGCCACCTCAGCAGCCTTCCTCAGAGGAGTACCAACCAAGGATATTTTGGAGTCTGCAACTTGGACTTCAGTGCACACTTTTACTAAGCACTACCACTTACCTCTTTACTCTAAATCCAGAGTAGGCTTTGCCACTGCAGTTCTACAGGACCTTATAGCCACTCCTAATTCTATTTAGACCCAGCCGCCCAACCTCAGCTTTGGGATTCAACCCAAGTGTAATGACTGCAACAGTGAAACACGATGAATATAGTACAGTTGTGTACCTACCATAAATGTAGATGTTCGAGTGTATTCACTGTTGCAGTCCAGGTTACCCACCCACCATCCCCCTTTTCTTTGCTGGGACTTATCTGTACTTCTCTATCCTATACAACCTATGTGATGTATTTGCTTGTAGATGAAGGTATTGTTTATTTTAGTGCATGCTTTTATAAGCAATGTTTTTTAGCCTGTCCTTTTGGGGGAACCTGACATCTGGGGCAAGAATAACTGAAGAAATTGGCGTCTGCTGCATCTTTTATACCCCTGGCGCACTGACGTCAGGGAAGAGGCGACAGCAACCGACGCCGGACCAGGACTTTGGAATTCAGGCCGACTGCGGGTAGCCTGCCAGCAGGATAACCCAAGTGTAATGAGTGCAACAGTGAATACACTCGAACATCTACATTTATGGTAGGTACACAACTGTACTTTGCTGTTCTTTGGGCAGTAAGTGTAAGTCTGTATTTGTGCAGTAACACTGCAGCATGTTAAGAAGTTGCACAGCTTTTTTGTACCGAGATGGAGGTTGTACCAGATGTGCATTTTGATACTCTTACATGGGATCTTAATGGCTAAATCATTAACACGGAGTCAGAATAGTGTAGGTGATAGTGCCAAACTCTGTGGGGTAACCATTTTACAGATCTCTTTTTATTGATATTTCCCACGAGAGACATGAACATTTTAACCTCTACCTAACTTGTAAACCACACTGAATAGTATCTTCAGACATCTTTGGGACTGAAGTTTGCAAAATAAAAACAGATTGACTGTCTTGAAAGATCTCTTCATGTCATTGAATTTTGCTGCTGTCTGAAGAACCTCTGGCTGCAATAGTATTAAACTCATTTCTAAACCCCTGTTGCAGATGTGATAGACTTTCCACTTGCTAATGTTTTATTGAGTTTGATTACACATACTATTTCATACTACTACGGTATTTTGGCATAGGTTGATAAAGAGATCTGCAGACTTGTGAAAACGGTCGGTGTGGATCTTTAGGGTGACAGGAGACAACAGCATGCTTATAGAGTGGAAGAACATTTCTGACAGATGAGAGATTAAAACATGTAAGCTATGTAGTTGTAACAAGTACCCATTTTAAGAAAACAAATGGGAAGTGAATAAGTCTAGGAGCTATGACTACTCTTTACTTCTTACAATAGTTAATTTCTAAGGACCTTTCTTGTTATGAACCTATTAACTCACAAAAAGACTGTATTGTAACCTTGTGACCATAGCTGGGATTGGCTTGTCTAATGGGACAAAAAATACTAAGCAACTGATATAGAGGGAACTTGTATTTGTTACATCATTCTTTGATTGGACCTTTGTGATGGGTTTACCATTTGTGTAGAGTCGCAAGGAGAACACTCAAAAGTCAAACGAATGAACCTGTGCTGAAAAGGAAAGGCTTCAGCACAAATTACTTTGAAGGACTGCCTTTCCACTGAGTTGAGAAGAGTTCCAAGCTACACAGATTTGTAAGGGTATACCCTGAGTAGCTGTTTGTACTGTAGATGTCCTCCAGAAAGACATTCCCAAAGGAAGCACCAGAAGGCACCCCCCCCCCCCCCCATAGAGAAATGCACTTAATCTGCAATTTCAAGCACATTTCACACGACTTCATAAGGCAAAGTAGCATGCTAGTTACTTAAATAGCAATGTTGTTATCCTTTCTACTGGGAGCAAAGAAGTTAAATGGCTCTTCTGTCATCTTGTACTCTTGCAATCTGAAAAATTGCAAATAAAACTGGCTGTGCAGATAAGTTTTAATTTGTTACAATTCTTCAGAAAGAATAACGAAAGATAAACTGTCTGCTAAGAAAGACCCCAGACACAACATTAGGGAGAAAACTGGCACATCAAAACAGAAGCATGGTCCATGTGAAAAATCATACAAGATCTTGTGTCATGAAACTCTACAGCTCTAAGATAAAATAACATAGTGGTTACCAGAAACAAAGTCCCTGGTGACATAAACTTAGAAGTTTGTAAAATCAGGCAGATCAAATGGCAGAAAAGCTAGCAAGCTCTGAGGTTCATCTCTCCACATAGATTAATTCTTCACATGGGCTGGTGAAGAATTCCATCTAACAAACTCATTAACCATTTGCTGTAATCCAATGTCCTGCTTTCTGACATTTATTTGCTTATTTACCATTTGACTGTTGTGAGTGGCTAAAGCTCCTGGCAGAGCAAGAAACCTGAAAAGTTGCAGTATTAATAAAAAAACAAGATTACTATAAATAAGAAAAATTAGTTGGAAAAAAAATGAATTGCAAGAACATAAAACTACAATGAATTAACACAGAACATTCTGTTCAGCAGCAACATGTAACAATGTAGGAAAACCAGCTAATGCTGCATACAGTCCAAAGTCCCAAGAACTGTGGGGTTAGATAAGATCATGCATGTATGCAGAAATTATAATTGTGTAAGTGCACTTACCATAACAGTAGATGTTCGATTAAGTCATTGCTACAGTAGCCTTAGCTGTATAGGTCATAGCTTGTCAAGGATGTAGCAGCCTGTCACTCTTCCAAAGCCTTTGGTTCTCTCCACCTCATGCACCCACGCTGTTGCCAGCTTGAGCTCCTGAGGGAGAAAACAGCAGCCTGTGTTCCAGAAACCTTCACAACATTCTTGCCAACCAAATAGAGAAAGGTTACTGTCCTGAGAAACAGAAAAGTATGAATACTTAACTTAGGATCAGAGAAAGTTACTAGGCTATTGGCCCTGAGGCCCTTGTAACCCTAGCCAAGAGTTTAGCCCATGTTTAGACAAGTCAGCAGAGACACAGGTGGAATCCCAGGGGTGTTTTTTTCTGTTTCCCATCCAGTTATCCAGGTTGCGCTTAAAAGTGGAGAATGAGGTACTCTGCTGGACGTGGAGAGGGGAGTCTGCTCCACAGATGGGGGAGTCTCTGGGACACAAATATGTCCTGCCAACAAGTCCTATTGATGTTACAGACCAGGTTGAGGTCGAGCATGTGGGTTTCTCGAGTCGAGCTTGACATATGGATGTGCAGCATTCCCATCAAGGCGAGGTCTGAGATTGCTTTGTATGCCAGACAGAGGTCACCTCTGAGGAGTCTGTATGAAACTGAATAGAGGGACAGGGTTTTTAGTCTGTCTGTGTAGGGCAGATGTTTGAGGCCCTGGATTCTCCTGGTGAGGACCCTCTGTGGTCTCTCCAGCTGCTGCATGTGCTTTATGAGGTGCATGTCACTGGTGGCTTTGTACTCAATAATTGGTCTTATAAGGGAAATATACAGGGATTTTATGACCTCTTTGTCCTTGGGTGAGATACCTTTACATATGAGTTGGGTCATGTAGAAAGCTTTCCGTACAATGGAAGCAACATGGTGGTCAAAAGTCAGGTTGCTATCAGCCTGGGTGCCCAACTCCCTCACGGCTGATTGCATGCTTACGACATTGTTATTAATGTGATAATATGTGGGGACATCACTCTCCTCAAAGGGGATGATGATGCATTATTTGGCATTCAGCTTGAGGCTATGTTTCTGGCACCAATCATTGAGTGAGAACCGCTTGGAGGACGTCCACATCACTTTGGAAATTGATGACTGCACCCAACTTGCAGTCATCTGCAGACCTGGTCAGCCATAACCCATTGGTTTTGGCCTGCACCTCAGAGAAGTATATCCTGAATAACAGAGGCCCCAAGACCGATCTGTGGGGTATGCCGCTCATTACTGGTGTACTGCTTGAGGTGGCTTCCCCTATTTTGATTAGGTGGGTTCCATCAGTGATCCAGTTTGGTACTTATCTGGTAACATATGAATTGATGCCTATTTGAGAGAGTTTATCTATTATAGCCTGAGTGGGGAATAGTGTTGAAGGCTTTGTCCAGGTCAAGGTAGGTGATGTGCACCGTCTTCCCCTCATCCATGGCTTTGGTGACTGTCTCAAAGAAGTCAACCATATTTAACAGACATGACCTCCTCCTGACAAAGACAAACCTTGTGGGGTCAAGTGTTTGGAGGTTGCCAGTATCACTGTTAATGAGGTACATGATAATCCATTCCATGGCTTTGCAAATCAGGCTAGTTAGGCTGATGGGTCTGTAATTTCCCGGACAGGTGGATGCTTCACCTTTGTGAAAAGGGATGACAGTGGCTCTCCTCCACTCATCTGGGACAAAGCTGGTACTCAGGCTTTGGTTGAATAGGGTGCCTAATGGCGCTGCAAGTTCAAGCCTGAATTCATGCAGGATGCAGTCTGGGAAGTTATCAGGTCCCATGGAGGCTATATTTTTACCTTTGAGAGGGCAGTGATGAACTGTTCCATAGAGATAAGGGAAGGGGACCAGATACTGGGGATGTCCTGATTTACTGATGGGGGACAGAGGGATGAAGTTTTTGCTGAATCTGCCAATTAGTAGTTTGGCTATATCTACAGCATTTTGTATGTGGTGTCCATAACCACCAGTTCTGAACAGATCTGGATGCTTCCTTTGAGATTGCGGACATATGTGAAGAAGACTTTATGATTGTCTCTAATAGATGTGGCCAATTTGGACTCAAAGTTTACTTTAGAGGATTTCATTAGTGCTCTTACTTGCTTGATCAGGCTAAGGAAAGATTGCTTCCAATTGGGCACCTGCTTCTTCCTGGTCCTGGACAGCAATTTCATCCTTGTTATATAGTTTATTTATTGCAGATGTCCAGCAGACAGGTTTACTCTTCCTTGCAGAGGATGATTTTGTCCTGTCAGGTACTCCTGATTCCATGCATCTGTACAAGTGCACGTATAGTACTTTTTTGTACAATTGGACATTAGTGCCAGTTCCTACATCAGGGAAGGGGGCTGTGAAGCTGTTTATAGCATCCCTCAGGAGGTTGGAATCAGCTTTGGAAAAGTTTTTTTGTCTGACCCTAGCTTGCGGTCGGTCAGGGGAACTGCTGGCTTCGTAAGTGACCGCTTTATGGTTGGATCTTACCAGGGAGGATGATACTGTAGGGGTGCTGCAGTGGTTACTCATGGTGGTTAATACCAAGTCCAAGATATTATCACCTCTTGTGGGGGTATCGACTAGCTGTTCCAAGGCATTTGCATTGATAAAATCAAGGAATCTCTGGGCATTTGTGTTCTGGCATGAGTAGTTTTTCCAGTCTATGGTTGGGTAAAGTTACCCAGGATCAGGGCAAAGGGTTGAATCTTGATAGCTGCGAAAAGGTACAGATAGGTGGAGTGGGCATCTTGAGTCACATTTGTGGGCCTGTAGTTATCTATGATTTGAATAGGGGCCTTATCAATGGTTAACTGCACCTAGAGTGTCTCCTGTGCGTCGTACTGTTTGACCAGCCTGGAGCTGTGTGTGTCTTTAATATATATTGAAACTATGCCTCCTTTGGCTTTGCTGCCCATGGTTTGGGTCTGAATGTATGATAGGATGAGTAACCAGGTAAGGCTGGGGTGCTCTCTGCAGCTTTGAACCCGGTTTCTGTGACTGCACTAATGTCCGCATATTCCAGGGTTAAGATGGCTTGCAATGAGTGTAGTTTCATGTTTAGACTCTTAGTGTTTAGTAGCATGACCTTTAATTTGCATTTTGTTGCAGTCTTTATGTTGGTTGTATCAACCTCATGACTTTTCCTAAAAAAGGCACTATTGGGGAGGCAAGGGCCTTTGCCCGAAGCCTGAAGTCCAAGTGAGACAGATGACCATCTCTAGCAAAGCATCATTGTCTGTCAATCATATCTTCTCAGGCTGTCAGGTACTGGATCCCCCTGGAATGATACCAGAAACTAAAGCAATTGTTAAAGTCAGTCATTTTCTGTTTGTATTGAGGCATCATTCTGGGTGATGGTAGAATGCTGCTTAATGCTAAAGACATACCTGCCTCGGACACATATTCAGCGAGCTCAATCATATCTCTCTTCATATAGTCCAGGGAGGTCCATCTCAAGTCATTGACCCCAACATGGACTATGACAGTCATAATAGTACCTGCTGTTGAGAGACTTGAGTGTATGTGTGATATGACAGATTCTGGCACCTGAAGGACAACTAACTGTGACTTTCTCCTTATCCAGCCTGGTGAGAGAAACATCTGTGTGCCTCACAATGGAGTCTCCTATGACTGATATGTTGGGTTTATGATTAGGCCTTAGTGGTTGAGAGACACAGGTGTGTGGACTATGCATTGTATGTGGTGTAGAGGGTTGTGGAGTTTGCATATGATTTTGCCTCTGAGGTCTCCTTTGTTTAGGTTTTTGTTGAGAACCTCCGCATATGTGGGTGTGTGTTCTGTAGTTGTGGGTGGTGTTTGAGGTGTACTGATTGTGTTGGTAACCTTTTCAGTGCCAGATATACTGGCTTGTGAGTGAGAGAGCATAGACTCTAGGTTCTTAATGTAATTGCATCTCTCAAAAATTGTGTTCCTAGGTGGTAGTAGTAGATGGTTGTCCGTGTACATGAGGCAGTTACTACACTGCCTCAGGATGCCCATATCAACCAGGCTGGCAGGTGGAACTGTAGGAAATTGTCCATCCATATTTGTCAGAATCTGAGGGAGAGAGGCTAGAGAGAGATAAGGGGCAGTCCTAAAGCCCAAGTGCTTAAACCAAAACTAAGAGGCTTAGAATAACAGAATTTAAACAGGCTAAAAACAAGCAGTGATAAATGCAGGAGAAAAGCTGCAATTGAAAAAAGCAAGAAGAATATAGGAGAAGGAGGAAACACAAATGCTGTAAAAGCAGCTGAATAAAGTTTTTTTTGTGTTAAGTGGAAAGGGAGAAAGGAGGAACAGAAGATCATTCAGTGTTAAGAAACTAAGGGGGTTGGCCATCCCAAATATTCTTTCTGTATTAGGTAAAATGAGCTAATGAGACTGGACTGGGAGAAGTGTCCCAGATCACATTTACAGTAGGGGGCGGGCAACTGCAAAGCCACCAAGTTTAAGAACAAGACAACAATACAGAGGGAGGGTGGGAAACTATGCTACAGCAGAAAACACTACAGAAATGTTTATCACAGCAGAAAAACAGCAGTGAGACACTAAATTAAAGTTTTAAACAGAAAAAGGAGCACTGAGACTCTAGAGAATACTTTTAACTGCAAACAAATCAATTATATGATACATTCCTTGGCAGGAAAGTCAGAACAACAAACAGATGCTTAACAAATGGGGGAAATTTCCAATTAATACCTTTCACACGGTGAAACTAGCTAAAAAAAAGCTTTATAAACAGTGAGACAGTAACAAAAGTGATTTAACAGGCCCAGTAAGGCAGACAGTTGTAGTACAACAGTGCAGATTAGTTTATAGCAATAAAATAGGCAGCAGACAATAAAAAGTGCAGTAAATGGTAAGAATAAGCAATAACTAGTAAAAATAAACAAGAAAACAGTATACTTATTGCTATATAGCACAGATCAGAGTTGTGGTCAGTGCCCCTCCTCCATTCAGAAAACTATATACAAACAAGGGGAATGGAGGGAGGGTGTGACTACAGCAGTAGTGATTTAATTGTAAATCTACTGTTATGTTAAGTACATTTACAAAACAGTGCTATGCTCATCGTAAATCAATACTACAATAGGCTTAGCTATATAGGTAAATTACCATAGCTTTCATAGCCTAAGAGGAGAAAGGATTAGGGTCTAGAAGCCCTGGGAGAATGGTCCTGGTAAAGCCTGTCTGAACCCATAAAAAGAATCCAGTTTGCAATACACTGTCAAAGTATACACAGAGGACCAAGTAGCTACCTTTAGAATGCATCTAGTGTCCATCCCTTTCCAACAAGCCATTGAGGAAGACAAGGTTTTAGTATAGTGTGCCTTAATCTTGTCTGGAATTCTTTTACCATAGTGGGAATAACGAAAGGAAATAACAAGAGACAACTGTCTGGTTATAGTCTGCTTGACACGGGTTGTCATTTCTTTGTCCCCTCATACGAAATAAATAGCTGTTCAGCTT
The DNA here is from genome assembly GCF_019279795.1 of Protopterus annectens. Lineage (NCBI taxonomy): Eukaryota > Metazoa > Chordata > Ceratodontiformes > Protopteridae > Protopterus > Protopterus annectens. Next base: position 688,381,482 of record NC_056751.1, read on the forward strand.
TTCTAAATTACTTTGTTCTTTCAAGATAATACCAAACTTGCCTGTGCTCATCCTTACTGCATGTTTTTTAGGTTCAAGAAAAAAACAGGAAGATTGATGAAGTGTTTCAAAGTAAATTCTGAAAAAAACTTTTGGCATGAATGAGGGATTTGTTCTTAAAGTACTCCTGTCTCTGTGGAAAGCCAAATAGGGTTCACCCACCATAAAAGCTTGCAACTCAGATACTCTTCTTGCAAGATGTCATAGCAAGGAATAATAGCCTTCCAAGTAATAAACCATAAATCAGCATGATGAGCAAGTTCAAAGTAGAGAGAGTTAACTGTGCCAACAAAAGGTTAAGATCCCAAGATGGTGCTACCTGTTTTATAGGTGGTCTTAAATGTCAACTCCCTTTTAAGAACAGCATGACAAAAGTCTAAGTAGAAGAAGGTATGAGGGTAGTAATTCCACAAATATATTTAAGAACCAGTGCTACAAAATCACAGAAAGGACCAATGTTATTACTGCTCACCAACTAGTAAATATTTTCCATTTAGTAACAAGATTTCCTAGTAGCAGGCGTTCTTGCCTCCTTTAATACATGCTGCATATCCTCATATAAAAAATGACTAACAAATATCAAAACTTAGTCATCCAGGCAGCCAGTTGTAGTTGTTTCAAACTGCAGTGTATCAGACCTCCCATCTTATGTGAGTAAATACAATCTGTGAGAAAGCTTGTGGTAATTGCCTTTGGCCAGTTCCATAAAAAGGGGGAATCACAGTTGCCTGTGCCAAAAAGAAGTCACTACAGTGATCGCTGGATTCCTTCATAATCTTCAAGTGACTCCAAAAATCAGTTGAAAGGATGGAAAAGCATATAGGAACATTCTAATCCAAGGGAATGAAAAGACATCTGTTTTCCAGGTCTACTTGCAAGAAATCCTGTAACTGAATTTGTAGAGTAGTTTACTTTGAAGGGTGCCAAACAGATCTACTTGAGGTGTTTTCCCACGAATGTATCGATTTCTGGAAGACTCTCCCCAATTTAATTTCCACTTATGAGGGTCTGGCCTGGTTTTGCTCAGCTTGTCTGCCATTACATTTTATTCTGACAGAATGTAGGAATCTTGGAGGGTTAAACAGGGCTCATAGAGAGACCTCCCAAGCCACCATACCCAGCCTGCACAGAGGTGCAACCAGGTGTTCCCTGTTTATGTACTACATTACTGTGGGGCTGTCTGTAATCACATGTAAAGGTCTTGGAGACCACAGAGTGTGACAAGATTTAATGACATGGATGACAGCTAACATCTACTTCACATTTGTGTGCTTTTGTCTAGTTTGTTCAAAAGGCCCTGTACCTTTACCTCATTGATACAGCTCCCCATGCAAAGTCTGATGCATTTGTTGTAAGAGATTGAGCCGGTGATGTGACAGAGAAGTGGAGACCTGGATTAAAAGAAATCTGTTCTCTCTTTCCAAGAAGCTCTTTCTTTACAAAGGCCAGTATTGAAATTGGGATATCTATTGGGAGAGCATGTTGTTTCCAGTCTTTAAAAGCCATTGCATTTTTCACAAATGCAGGCGGAATCATGAGAATCATAGACACCATGAACCCTAATATTCTGAGATATTCTTTGGCTTAGGTCCGAGACTGATTGCAGAAAACTCAGGAACGGTTCCAGATACAACTTTCTCTGGATAAAGAAATGCCTCTTGCATTGACAAATCTAGAAAGCATCTTAGAAACACAATCCTGTGGGAAAGAATGGCAGATAATTTGTGAGTACTGATCTAGAAACCTAGATTGGTAAGATTTTTTACACATGTAAAGCACTCCCAACATCTGGAAAAAGACTGCAAAGATAAGCTAGTGTTCTACGTAAGGAAAATTATGAACGCTGTGCAGTCTCAAGTGGGCTTTCACAGAAGCTAGACACTTTGCGATCACTGCTGGAGAAGTAGATAACCCAAAGAATAATATAGCTAACCGATAATGTAACCCAGACATAGAAACCCTTAGAAACCTTCAAAAAGTTTTGGAAATGGGAATGTGATAAGTATCTTTCAAATTTAGTGTTACCAGAAAACTTATATGCTTCCTTTAATACCTGCAGCATGTCCTCTTATAAGTGAGAGGTAACAGGCCTTGCAATGTTAACAGTTTGAACTTTGGCACTTTTACAAACAGGCTGAGAAAGGACAAGTCAGGCACTGGTCTCAAAGAAAGCTCCATCTTTGGTACAGAAAAAAAAAAAAACTTGAATAAAAACATTTTCCCCTCTGATCTGGTGGCACCAGCTTTGACCCCCAGAGAAAGCATTGGACAGACTGGAGGAAACAGGAAAGTCTTATTTGAAGGAGAAGGGAGGATTCCCTGCAAAGAAGGTTGGCTTTCCCACTGCCATTTGTAACCCCACTGAACAACTTTTAAAACCCATTTGTCTGAGAAAATTTGATGCGAAAAGCGAAATGGAGAACTAGACTTGGACAGGCTTGAAGGAGTGTTGGAGGAAGGGGTAAGAGTATTCACAAAGATAAAAAACATACTATCTAAAACTGCAGTCTAACCACAAATAAAACCGCCAAAAGTTCTGGAATTCAGTCTCATCATTCTTTAACCCTGGCACAAATAACAACCCATGTCCACATCATTACAAACCCTTTCAAGAAATAGTCTCTCTTGAACTCTTTCTTCATAAATACTGTAACTGCCATTACTGCTAGCTCTCCCTGTGCTACATGCAGCATAAATAATGCTGCTCCACCAAACATTTCCACTACCTTCCCTCTCTCCCCACTACCTTCCCTGTCTCTACATGCTCCCCACTACCTTCCCTGTCTCTACATGCTCCCCACTACCTTCCCTATCTCTACATGCTCCCCACTACCTTCCCTATCTCTACATGCTCCCCACTACCTTCCCTCTCTCTACATGCTCCCCATTACCTTCCCTGTCTGTACATGCTCCCCACTACCTTCCCTATCTCTACATGCTCCCCACTACCTTCCCTGTCTCTACATGCTCCCCACTACCTTCCCTGTCTGTACATGCTCCCCACTACCTTCTCTGTCTGTACATGCTCCCCACTACCTTCCCTGTCTCTACATGCTCCCCACTACCTTCCCTGTCTCTACATGCTCCCCACTACCTTCCCTGTCTCTACATGCTCCCCACTACCTTCCCTGTCTGTACATGCTCCCCACTACCTTCCCTGTCTGTACATGCTCCCCACTACCTTCCCTGTCTCTACATGCTCCCCACTACCTTCCCTGTCTCTACATGCTCCCCACTACCTTCCCTGTCTCTACATGCTCCCCACTACCTTCCCTGTCTCTACATGCTATCCACTACCTTCCCTCTCTCTACATGCTCCCCATTACCTTCCCTGTCTGTACATGCTCCCCACTACCTTCCCTGTCTCTACATGCTCCCCACTACCTTCCCTGTCTCTACATGCTCCCCACTACCTTCCCTGTCTCTACATGCTCCCCACTACCTTCCCTGTCTCTACATGCTATCCACTACCTTCCCTCTCTCTACATGCTCCCCATTACCTTCCCTGTCTGTACATGCTCCCCACTACCTTCCCTGTCTCTACATGCTCCCCACTACCTTTCCTGTCTCTACATGCTCCCCATACACCCATGAGCTCAACATCCCTTCTACTCCCAGTTTCACTCTTAATCCCATCTCTAGCTCAGTGATAAAAAGACTACTGAAGCTCAAACCCTGCTCTAATACACCAGATGATATACCTCCCGTATTTCTAAAGCTTGCTGCTGAAGGCATTGCATCCTCTATAAGTATCCTTATCAATAGATCCACTCAGGAATCCTATATCCCCAAATTATGGAAGAAAGCATTCATTCTCCCTCTTCATAAAGGCAGCAAAAACATAGATATCACCAACTTTTGTCCTATTAATTACAAAAATAAGAGAGTAACACTGTGAGCAAAGTCAACAAGGCAGGCGGATGAACCTTAAAACAAAACGTTTTAATGAGTGCTTTCAGTAGAATCTGTGTCCTACCTTCATCAGACCTGATGAAGGTAGGACACAGATTCTACCGAAAGCGCTACCTCACAAATTGTCACTGCTATTTGTCGTGCCACTACATGGCCAACTGTGTTTTCATATTATAAGATAATTATTTGTTAATTATTTGTTTCTTGTATTTTGCCAATACATAAAATTCTATTTTTATTCTGCTGAGGAGCTTTTCTCCCCAGGCCTCCATTGAAAATAGGCTATGAATGGCCCATTGGACTTTTCCAGTTAACATATTGCAAATAAAATAAGTAAATAAAATAGTTCCTTTTGCTAACTGTATGTGTTCTGAGAGGCATTGCCTTTGTTGGCATAGGGCAAAGTGCATGTAAGTAATGGAATTACTATACTGCTTGTTGTAATTCTTCTAGAAATCTGAATATGATTGTTATAGAACCACACAGGGACACACACACACACACACACACACACACACACACACACACACACACACACACACACACACACAGTTATCTGTTAAATCTTGAGCAAAATGAGGAAAAACATATTTTAGCAGATTAAATTGATCACAGTTTCTTTTTTTTCCATTTCACAATAGGGATCCAAATTTGTAGAGTGGTCTTCAGCTGAAAATTTGAAGCGGACCTGGGTGAACTATGGAATAAAGAGAAAATGGTCTGATCCCCAAGAAGGGTCTGGAGAAGAGTTTCTGTATCATGCTACTCAGTGCAAGAATGTGTGGCTACCCATGGGAGAGATATTTGCAAATTAAATCCTCCACCAACACTTTTCACCTTTTGGTGGATGTTCTTTAGAACCAACAATCAAAGACTTTAAAACTCAGGATTCCAATGTTAGAAAATGAGACCTGATGACTACAAGAAGCAATTGTAGAGTTAACTTCTATTGTCTATTGATGTAATTATATTTTAAAATATACTGTACAAAAATTGCACTTAATTTGCAGTGTATGTAATTGTTCTGTACATTGAACAGGAAATAAGAAAAGACATATGGTGCCTTACCAACAGACGTACCCACGTGACTGGAAAGAGTATTTCTATATGGTGCCAGTGTTAATTATAATTTCCAGGCTGACAGCTATGGGCTTTCCAAAAATGACTTTTAAATTAAAAAATATAAACTGTTCGTAGACATGTGAGACCAAACTGTAGACGTGAGACCAAACTGAATATATATTATTTTTAATTTAAACAAGGCAGACGTTATAGAAGGGGTGACAAATGGGGGGGGGGGCTGAATGGAGCAGTAACATTTTCTTTCCAGTTCTTTTTGATGTCTTAATAAGTAGTGGTGACATTTTTCCTATCCTACAAGTAAAGCACTAAAACAATTCAATGATTACTCAGCAGACACTGACTCAAAGATGATACTTGCATCATTTGATTTTCTATGCATTCTGAACAAGCCTGTCACTTACCTTTCTAAAGAATAAAACATGGTTTTAAAATAAATGTCTAGTTTTTGCTTTATTGTTGTACTGAATGGGAGACGATAATAATGTATGCTTATTGACAGTGTATAATTTTGCACACTCCTGGCTCTGTTTGAAAATAATTACATGCATTTGTTGTCTTCTGCAAAGATGTTTGAGCACAGCACTTTACAATTTTTTTACATTGTCCAAAGATTACCATAGTACACCTTCACATCACCTTCATAAAGCATTTATTTTTATTTTCTCTTTTCTGCGCTGTCAAGGCTATGCGCTATTCTGATCCCTAAGGCTAGCCTTTGGTGTCATAGGGGAGAAAGGGGAATGTGAAACTACAAGAGAGTTACAAATTAATACTGAATTATCCTAGTGTCCCAACTTATTTTAAGATGTGTTAGGACTCAGAGGATCAAGTTTCACACTTCTGACACTTTTGATAGTGAGCCATAGCATTTGCTTGCTTGGGTTGGGAGTTGGCATAATGGGTTAAGGTGTTTACCTCACAGATAGAGGGTACAGGGTTTGATTCTGACCTTTAGGGCATGTCATGCTTGAGTTTCACTGCTTTTGTAATGATGTGGAAGTGTACTAGCTGGGTGGAGTGGAATAATGATTAACATCTTTATTTCACAGATACAAAGTACTTTGTGTGCTTCTGACATCTGTTTATTGTAAATGCTTGTAAAAGTCTGCAGACTGATGGCCTAGTATTTATTTATAATGGGTAAAATAGCACTGTTATAGAATTTTTTGTTTGAAATGTTAATGTAGGTCAGGGGTGAGGATATACTTTAAAAAATGGATGTTATGTAGTCCAATCTCGCCTACATTCTTACTCACAGGTTCGGAGCCGAATATCGGCTCCGACTTGGCCAACTTTTATTTTCTAGCACTAAGTCTCTTATTGGCTGGGCTAAACAGGTATCCCATGTTGCACTGCTCCATAGCCCCAGATCTCGTTTGCCCCTCGTCGACTTAGCCAACTTTTATTTTCTAGCATGAAGTCTCTTATTGGCTGGGCTAAACAGGTATCCCATGTTGCACTGCTCCATAGCCCCAGATCTCGTTTGCCGCTCGTGTACCTAGGACGTGGTCTCGCTTCCCTGTGGCTAAGTACCTCTAAATTTCTATTTTATCTTCAGAAAATTGTTTCTATTCAAACAAAAGCTATTTTTATAGCTATTTCTTCTTGTTTATCGTTTAAGTATTGTTGAAGTATTGTCTGTGAGTGAGTTGGTATCCCTAACTGTTCCGGTGGGCTAGGCCCGTTTAAATTAGAGGACCTAGTCCTCCTTTTTGTGTAGAGTTTTTACTTTGCTCTTATTGGCGTCCTGATTTGTAGTGTGTAGTTTTTTCCCTGGTTGAGTTTGTGTGTTGTAAGGTTTTCAAGAACCGTTTTACTTAGAGGTTCTTTGGGGTTTGTGTCTAGTGATAGTTTCCCGCCTTTGCTGTTTTTCCGGCTAGGTTATCCCTTTGGTCTTGGTGTTTAGTATTCTAGTTGAGATGTCTAAGGATCAAAAGGAACATAAACCTTCGGGTTTTAAGAAATGTTCCAAATGTAACTATAAGATGTCCATTACGGATGGAATTCCGTATGTGTGTATTGCCTAGGAGCAATTCATTTGCAAGAATCCTGTAGCTTCTGCCACGCCTTCAGTCCGAGGGTGCTACAGGAAAGGAAAAATAAACTTATATTGAAGGGACTCCTAAAACCTTCATTCGAGGAGTCTTTAGACTCAACTTCTAGTACTCAGTCCAAGTTTAAAGCTTTGAAGGCGAAGAAAAGATCTCCAGCTCTGTCTGTCTTCTTGGAGCCACCGGAGCAAACTTCTAAACTGGAATCTACCTCCTTGACTCCTCTGTCCTCGGGGCCGCAGGAGGTATCTGTTGTGCTGGAATCTCGGCTCCAATTTTATTGGAACCCATTTGGAGCCAGTCTCCCAGTGTTAGGCATGGTTCTCCTGATAGGAGATCCCAATCCCCCTCTCTTTCCTCCAAATCCTCCAGGCTTTCTGATTTGGATGTCGATAGGGTGGTTCAGAGGCTCCTGCAGTCACCAGTGTTGGCAAAATTATTTTCGGCTCCGACCCAGTCGGCTCCGGAGCCCATCCCGATACTTGTGTCGATGGTTCCTCCTCCGAGCACTTCCTTGTCTTCAGAGCTGGAGTGCTCCACTCTGAATGATGTTCTTGTGCCAGCTCCGATACCCCTCAAGGGTTTATCGGTGCCGACGTCAGCTCCAACCATGTCGGCTCCGTCCACAGGTTTCAGTACTCGGGTTTCCTCTGTCGGGCCGGAGGGGGGTACTTCGGGACATCTGTTGGTTCTGAGCCTCCCCCTCGGTGCATCGGCTTGGGGAACCCCGACCCCGGTCATGGCCTCGGAGGCCGGTTGGTCCTCAGATTCAGGGGGACCCGCCTTCGAGGACATGAGGAGCGCACTGGCCAGATCTTCAGTTACATCATCCGGATCGGTCATTCCATCCCCTTCCACCCCGGCTAGATCTTCTGATGTCTCCCTATCCATAGATGGCGGAGCCCAAAGGTCTGGGGATACCCCCATGAGTGGTCCCCAACTTTCTGAGGGACCCTCAGAGTCTGTGCCTGTGGAGCCCCCCCAGAAAGAAGTTTTGCAAGAGGAAGCACATAGACTCCCAGGACGAGTCTCTCACTTTTGATACCGACCTTGAGGAGTCGGAGGGGTCCCCCAAGTCGTCCTCCGATGACGTCTTTTTCTCCGACATCCTGGAGATATTGAGACAGAGAAGCGACTGGCCATCCAAAATCCCCCTGAAGAGGAGTCGGTATTCCTCAAGGCTTTTGGTGCTCAACCCTCTGCCTCTTGGGTGTCTCCACCCTTCGACGAGCTCCTGGATTTAATTTGTCGAAGGGTGTGGGAGAATCCTGATTCGGTGGAACCTGTGCCTAGAAGCCCAATAAGTTTCTTTCTGCCCCCCCCCGGGGAAAGAGTTCCTGTCCAAAGGGGTTTCCGTAGTTGCCATGGTGGTGGTGGGGGCCACACAGCAGGAAGTAGCCGAGTCTTCTTCCTCCGTCCATCCTCCTAACAAGGAGTGCAGGAGCATGGACCAGTACGGGAAGCGTACCCTCTCATCAGCGACCTTCACCCTGCGGTCGCTGAACTATCTTTGTCATTTTACTCAACTCCAGAGAGATCTCCTCAAGGAGTTAGGAGATACTCTAGCGGGTAACGTACCTGAGGCGTTAGCGCACACGGTTAATGCCCAGGTGTCTACCCTCAATTAGATTGTCAACTTGTCCATGAGGCTCATTTCGTATGCAGCCGAGGGGGCGAGTAGGGCAGCTAGTTTAGGAGTAGCCCTCAGGAGGCAAGCCTGAATGCGCCTGTGTCATTTCGCGGAGGCCTTCAAGTCTTCCTTCACTGACGCCCCCTTTGATGGGTCCTCACTTTTTGGGACCAAAGTGAAAGACACCCTCACCAGATGCGAGCAAGAGGGAAAGACACTGTCTGCCATAGGGGTCCGTTTTTCCCTTCCCTCTACGCCTTACCCCAAGGCTCAGAGAGGAGGGAAGATGTGGTTCAAGAAATCACAGAAGTTTTTACCTGTCGCACAAGGTGAGTCCCCCTCCAGAGGCAGAGGAGGGGGAGGTTATTCTGGAAGATGCCGCCCTAGAGGCAGAGGAGGCCCCCGCAACTCGGGAGACCGTGATTCCTTTCGCGGTTCCTCTTACCATCGTTCCTGATGTGTTGCCTGACTGTGCTATTCTGGAGCCAGTCGGGGGCCACATTTCATTGTACCAGGAAGCCTGGGAAAGCATCACCCAGGATCGATGGGTGCTATGTACAGTTTCCGGAGGTTACACCATTCCCTTTTTATCAGATCCCCCTCCAGTCAGGAGAATCCCAGATGTTCCACCCAGTCAAAGGGATCACACAGCATTAGAAGCATCAAAGCTGCTAAAGAAAGGAATCATCCAACCTGTCCCCTCAGACCAAATCAGATTAGGGACTTACTCAAGACTCTTTTTGGTGCCGAAAAGAACAGGGGACCTGAGACCCATTCTAGATCTCAGCCGATTAAACCACTACGTTCTGAAGTCCAAGTTCCGAATGGTCACCCTTCAGTCCATTTTCCCGTTGCTGGGAAAAGAAGTGTTGATGTGCTCCATCGACCTCAAGGATGCTTACTACCATATCAAAATGGACAGGGCATCCAGGAATCACTTACGCTTCTGGCTGGGAGCCAGTCATTTTCAGTTTCTTGCCCTGCCCTTTGGTCTCACCACAGCCCCCCCAGGGTGTTCACCAACTGCTTGGCGGTGGTGACAGCTCACTTGAGACATCAAGGATTCCAAGTGTTTCCATACCTGGACGACTGACTCCTCACCGCCCCCACGAGGCATCTTGTCATCCCGGCCAGGGACGCTACCATTACCCTCTGTCAGCAACTAGGAATTACCTTGGACTGGGGAAAATCTGCCTTGCTGCCCTCGCAGCGTGTCACATTTATGGGCGCAGAGCTAGACACCGTCCAAATGTGGGCCTTCCTGCCCCAAGAAAGGATCGGGGTGTTGCAGAATCAGGTTCACGCTTTATTACAGTGAAATGGGTGCTTCAGCTTCTGGGATCCATGGCAGCTACCATTATGTTAGTGCCTCTAGCGAGATTACACATGAGGCTTCTTCAGTGGCTTCTCTTTGCCCAATGGTCTTTCCAGAAACTCCCCCTTTCCCACCAGATCCTACTCACGGACCGATGCAAGCAGGATCTTCGTTGGTGTCTATGTTCCACCAATCTGGACGAGGGAAAACCATTTGTCCCTTCATCACCTGTCACCACGGTGACCATGGACGCCTCCCAGATGGGGTGGGGGGGCATTATCTTGGCAGGATGGTCCAAGGCACGTGGCAAGATCACGAGGTACATCTGCACATCAATGTTTTAGAGACGAGAGCAGTGTTATTGGTGTTGCGGGCACTTCAGAGCTCTCTTCCTCTGGGAACGATTGCAATTCACTCGGACAACATGTCCGTTGTGTGGTACCTAAACAAGCAAGGAGGAACCAGATCTTCCCCCCTGTGCAGAAAGGCCATGCGAGTGTGGCAGTGGGCAGTGTCTTCCCAACGGTTTCTAGTGGCAACGCACATTCTGGGGAAGGCCAGTGTGATAGCAGACAGGCTCAGCAGAGCTATTCTGATGCCTTACGAGGGGTCCCTGAACCTTCTGGTTGCAGAACAGATTTTCAGCAGGTGGGGTCAGCCTTGCTGCATTCTTTTTGCCAATCTCCTCAATGCCAAATGCAGCAGCTACTTCACCCTGATCCCCCCACAGGGGGAGTCACCCAGGGACACTCTAGTCCACGATTGGCCCTCCGGTCTGCTCTATGCTTTCCCTCCGTATCCTCTGTTACCAAGAGTGATTCAGAAAGCCATATCCCTGGGAAGCAAGATGATTCTAATTGCCCCACACTGGCCTCGCCAAGTCTGGTTCTCCTTTCTTCATCAATTCGCGGTGGACAGTCCTTGGATTCTGGACCCAGTACCAGACCTACTGACGCACATGTCAGGGCAGTTCCATCCCTCCCTGTGGACCCTCAGGTTGACAGCCTGGCTACTCCACTTCCATCGTTATTCAGACTTAGGTTCATAGGTTCATACTAGGCTATCTGCCCTAGGGCATTTATAAGCCTAGCCAGAGTGTGTTTGGCTTTCGCCACCCATTTTAAATTAATTTTGCTATGCTCTTTTTCGAGGTTAGTATACTGTGCCTCTGTCTAACAGTGACACAGAAGTGATACCTAGGGTAAACCTACGATCTCCCATCCACTCATCAAGATTCCTCTTGAAGAGAGTCAGTGAGGGACTTTGCCTAACCTGGACTGGGATTTTATTCCAGAGTGAAGGGAGCCTTTGGGTTATGAATCTGTCCCTCCAGAATGTCCTATTTATTTCAGTGCTGAGGTTCAAGTCTCTTGAGCGCGTAGCTCGATGCTATTTGGATTTTCTGAGGTGCAGCATGTCCATTAATTCCGGGTTGGACATGGCTTTATATATCAGGCACAGATCGCCTCTGAGCAGGCGGTATGCCACTGAGTAGAGCTGGAGTTTGTTTAACTGGGCAGCATATGGCATCTGTTTGAGCCCTTTGATCCTCTTAGTGAGGTACTTTTGGGGTCTTTCCAGTTGCTGCAGGTGTCTGGTAAGGTACATCCCAAAAGGGGCATTGTACTCAATTATGGGCCTGATGAGGGATGAGAAAAGAGGCACGATGACCTCCCCTGATCTAGATGTGAATCCCTTTATGATTAGGTGGGCTATATAAAATGTTTTTCTAACCACTTTGGCCACGTGGTTGTCAAATGAGAGATTGCTATCAACTTGGGTCCCCAGGTCCCTAATTACTTCTTCTGTACTTAATGAATTACCACCTATGTGGTAATTTGTGGGCACTTTGTTTTTGCCAAAGGGGATGACTATACACTTTTTGGCGTTTAGCTTGAGGCCATGGCTCTGGCACCAGTTGTCTGTTTCTATGAGGCCCTTTTGGAGGATGCTTGTGTCGGCTGGAGAGTCGATTATGGCGCCCAGTTTGCAGTCATCTGCGAACTTGGTCAGCCACAGTCCTTTCATGTTGGCCTGTACCTCCCAGAAATATATACCGAACAAGAGAGGTCCCAGGACTGAGCCTTGTGGGATGCCACTTGTAACTGGTTTGGAGTCTGACATGGCTCCAGCAATTCTAACCATGTGGGTTCTGTCCTTGAGCCAGTTTGCAACCCATCTAGTGACATAGAGGTTTATATTTAAGCTGGTGAGCTTATCTATAATGCCCGAGTGGGGTATTGTATCGAAGGCTTTTGCGAGGTCCAGGTAGGCTGTGTGGACCACCTTCCCCTCGTCAATGGCCTTGGTGACTGTTTCAAAGAAATCGACCAGGTTTAAGAGGCAGGATCTGCCCTTAACAAAGCTGAACTGGGTAGGATCCAGTGTCTGTAGGTCCCCAATATCTTTATTTATGAGGTCCATGATGATCCTTTCCATAGCTTTGCAGACCAAGCTAGTCAGGCTTATGGGGTGATAGTTTCCAGGATCCGTTGAGGCACCACCTTTGTGGAGAGGGACCAGTGTTGCTGTACGCCACTCTTTGGGTACATATCCTGTGGTAAGGCTGAGATTGAACAGTAGTTTTATGTTTGGGTTTAGCTCTTCTTGGAGTTCATGTAGGACGCAGCCCGGGACACCGTCTAGTCCCATTGATGCTGTGTTTTTTGCTTTGGAGAGGGCAGCTCTTACTTGAGCATCTGAGATGTCAGGGGGGCAGCACTCTGCTGGGATAGATATTTGCTCTTTTGGTGGGGAGGGGGGGGGAGTTTGCGCTGAACCTGTCAGCTAGGATGTTGGCAATGTCTGTGGGTTCGATGTATTTTTTGTCATTTTGGACTAATTCTGAGCATATCTGGGAATTCCCACCCAGGTTCCTAACATAACTAAAGAAAGCCTTGTGATTATCCTTAGTGTCCTGTGCAATTTTTCTCTCGAAGCTGGCCTTAAACGATTTTATGAGTGCCCATAGTTTTTTGCTAATACTGATCAGAGATGCCTTCCCTTTTTGGGATTTTGCTCCATCATGTATTAGCTTCCTCCTTCTATTGTACAGTTTGTTTATGGCTGGGGTCCACCAGACAGGACGTCTGCCTTTGGAGGATTGGGTCTTGGTTTTAGTTGGGATTGCATGATACATGCATTCCTGAAGGTGTTCATAGAATGCGTTTATAAAGGATTCTGCGGTCTGGACCGTATTTTCCTCAGGCTCGGGGGCTTTGAAGGATTCCACCTCGGTTTTGAGGAGTGTGAAATTTGCTTTAGAGAAGTTTTTCACTGTGGTTTTCTGGGCAGGGAGTGGGGTCGGGATGTGAATATCCAGTGAGATTAGTTTATGGTCTGATCTTACCAGTGAGGGATACACTTCTGGTCTGGAGCATAGAGTCCCCATGTTGGTGATGATCAGGTCCAGTATATTTTCCCCTCTTGTGGGAATGGTAACAAGTTGTTCCATAGCATTTGAGTTTATAAATTCTAGGAACCTTTGGGCTAGGGTGTTGGAGCTAGAGTAATGCTCCCAGTCTATGTTTGGGTAGTTGAAGTCGCCCAATATAATGGTGTTTGGAGAGACCTTCATATTTTCCAGTGTTCTCAGGAAGACCGAGTGGGGTTCCTGGGTTTGGGAGGGTGGTCTGTAGCAGGCTATAAACTGGAAGGCAGTTTTACCCACTGTTAGTTGCACATGGATAGTCTCTGATGCTTCGTGCTGTGCCACCAACCTGGAGGTGTGAGTATCTTTGATGAATATTGATACTCCCCCTCCTTTTGTGGTTCGGTCCAAGTTTTGGGGCCGAAATGCATGGTATGAGGTATAACCTGGTAGTGCTGGGGTGCTCTCGGGAGCCTTGAACCAGGTTTCTGTTACTGCACAGATATCGATGTTCTCCATGCTAAGGAGGGTTTCGAGTGCGTGCATCTTGAGGTTTAGACTTCTGGCGTTGAGTAGCATTACTCTTAGTTTCTTATCCCTTGTGATACCTATGGAGGTGGGTTTGTCTTTTGAGCCTTGCCTAAAAAGGCACTATGGGGGAAGCAAGAGCCTTTGCCAATATCCGAAAGCCCAGGGGTGACAGGTGCAAGCCGTCCCTAGCGAAGCATTGTGGCTTGTCGAGCATGTCATCCCAGGCTGACAGGCATTGGATCCCCTTTGAATGACACCAATACTTAAGGCAATTGTTGAAATTGATCATCTTGTCTTCATATTGTGGCATCATTTTTGGTGAGGGTAAGATGCTACTCAAGGTCAGGGTCATACCGGCCTGGGCTACATGCTCAGAGAGCTCCTCTATGTCTCTTTATATGTAGTCCAGGGAGGTACATCTCAGGTCATTCACACCAGCATGGACAATGGCCGAGTCATATTTGTACTTGCTTTGGAGTGACCTGAGTGCTTGTGTTATGTGGCGGATCCTAGCGCCCGACAGGCAGCTCAACGTGACCTTCTCCTTGTTCAGCCTGGTGAGCAAGACGTCAGTGTGCCTGATGATAGAGTCACCTATTACAAGTGTACCAGGTGTGTTGTTTAGCCTTAAGGGCTGTGACTGTTCGGCAAACTGGCTTTGTGAGCTATGTGTTGCACGTGTTTTGTTTTGGGGTAGCGGTTGCTTGGGTGTCTGCTTTGGACGTCTGCTGCTTAGGCAGATTTTTATTTAGAGCCCCGAGTATGTTTTTGTGTGTTTATGTGTTTGGTTTGCTGTCGTGCTAGGTCTATGTGAGACTGGAATTGTAGTGAGTGTAGTTTCCTTCTCCTCCTGACTGGTTATGCCAGTACTGAGTTGAGAGAGCTTAGCCTCCAGTTTGGCTATATGGTTGCATCTCTCACATGTGTTGGAATTTGTTGGGAGGAGGAGAGGGTTGTCTGTGTACATGAGGCAGTTGTAACATTGCCTCAAGATTCCCAGATTCACCAGCTGGACCGGAGAGGAGATTAACAACTGACCTTTGGACATGCTAGAATAGTATTGGGAATTCCTTTATAATTGAAAAAAGGGCCAATGGGGAACAAGGTACTCAAGGGGAGTTTGTGAGGGTGTAGTGCTTTTAATTTTTTAGTGCTGACTTTTATAATTGCTTTAGTTAGCAAGTGCCAGGTAACGTAAATGCAATGTGTTACAGGTAACTTAAATGCAAAAATGACAAACAGTAACTTTCTTTCAAGTGAAACAAGGAAATAAGTACAGTAAGCAATGCAGATATCACTAGGGATCCATGGAAGCGCTGAAAAGCCGCGTTTTAGGTGGAATTAGCATTTCAGGGAAATAACAAGCAAACAAACAACAAGCATACAAACAAAGCTAGATTCAGCAGGCCTGGATCTAGTCTATGCTACAGCAAACAAGGTGTACCAATTTCAGTAAGAAACAGTTCAAATATGCAGGCACTATAAGCCTTTAGCCAGAAATTCCCAGCTCAGAAGGGCAGAGTCCAGCCTCTCCTGCCACAAGAGTGCATACCACGAACCTTCTTAATGTAAAATAACTGGCCTGAAGCCCAAGTGCTTTAATCAGAACTAATACACTTTTAGAATAACAGACACTGAGCCCTCAATCAGCAGTTCCCAACTTAGAAGGATGTAAGCTACCTGTCCTGCCACCACAGCGCAGGCCACAAACCTTCCTAATGTAAAACAACTGGTCTGAAGCCCAACTGCTTAATCCAAAAGACTTAAAATGATAGCTACACTTTAATCAAGTTACTACCAAGCAGTAATAAATACAATTGAATACTTTAAAGAATGCCTGGATTAGTGCTCAAGTTATACAAACAAAGCTAGATTCAGCAGGCCTGGATCTAGTCTATGCTACAACAAACAAGGTGTACCAATTTCAGTAAGAAGCAGTTCAAATATGCAGACACTATAAGCCTTTAACCAGAAATTCCCAGCTCAGAAGGGCAGAGGCCAGCCTCTCCTCCCACAAGAGTGCAGACCACGAACCCTCTTAATGTAAAATAACTGGCCTGTAGCCCAAGTGCTTAAACCAGAATTAATACACTTTTAGAATAACAGACACTGAGCCCTCAATCAGCAGTTCCCAACTTAGAAGGATGTAAGCTACCTGTTCTGCCACTACAGTACAGACCACAAACCTTCTTAATGTAAAACAACTGGTTTGAAGCCCAAGTGCTTAAACTAAAAGGCTTAGAATGAGTTACACCAAGCAGTAATAAATACAGTTGAGTACTATTAAGATGACGCAAAAGCAAAATAAAGTAGGAAGAAACACAAATACAGTAAAAGCAGATAACATTTTTTTTTTTTTTTTTTGTTTTTTGAGTGAGCAAATGAGATGGCTCCGGAGTTACAGGACAGAAACAAGTGCAAATGCAGGCCTTCAAATCAGAAAGTTGAGAGAGATGGAAGACCGCCCAAACGGCCAATAACTACAAATTCTGGGCCAGAACCACTCCTTATGTGGTAGACAGGTTACCTAATGCTTACCACTCCCACTGATAAGCTAGAAGGCTTCCCTCCAACACAGAAAGGCTTGGGGGGCTCAGAAGCTTACAAACAGTCCTGGATACAGCAAATCTGTATCTGGAACACTAATTACAGGAAATCTGTATCTGCAACACTAATTACAGGAAAGGTAGGAAACAGGCTTCATCGTTTTTCGCCTGAGGTGGTACACATTTTATCGTCTTCTCATAAGTCTTCCACCAGGAAGATTTATTCCAGCAAATGGCAGAGATTTTCCATTTGGGCTCATGCCCAAGGACTTGACCCTTACACAGCCCCAATTCCTGCTGTTTTGGATTTTTTGTCCATGCTCTTTCGGCAGGGTTCTGCTCTTGCTACCATTAAAGTGCAGCTGGCTGCTATTTCTAATTTTCATACCTCCTACGAGCCTTCCCTTATGGCCCATAAACTCTGTAAGGCCTTTCTGAAGGGCACCTTGTTGCTCTGGCCTCCTGTGTCAGAACCTATCATGCCCTGGGATCTAAACTTTATTTTGCAAGCCCTGTCTTCCCCACCTTTCGAACCGGCTGCCTCCTGTGAGTTAAAATTTCTGTCTTGGAAGACTGCTTTCCTAATGGCCATCACATCAGCCAGATGGGTGTCAGAGATTCAAGCTCTGTCCATCAAACCCCCGTATTTAGTCTTCCGTAAGGACAGGGTTTCTCTTAGACCTAATCCGTCCTTTCTTCCTAAAATAACATCTACTGTTAATCTCAATCAGTCTGTTGAGTTGCCAGTTTTCTTCCCTCAATTCTCAAACAAAGCAGAGTTTAGATTTCATCAATTGGACGTGCACAGGCAATTACGATTCTACTTACACAGGACAAAACAACTACGAAAAGCTGACCAATTGTTTGTGTCTTTTTCAGAAAGTAGAGCAGGATCCCCTGTTTCCAAGGTTACAATCTCCAGATGGATTTCAAGTTGTATTTCCTTTATTTATTCCTCAGCAGGCAGAAATCTACCGTTCCCCGTCAAGGCTCACTCTACTAGGGCTGTTTCTGCATCAATATGTCAGGGCAGTTCCATCCCTCCCTGCGGACCCTCAGGTTGACAGCCTGGCTACTCCACTTCCGTCATTAGTCAGACTTCATCGTTTTTCACCTGAGGTGGTACACATTTTATTCTCTTCTCATAAGTCTTCCACCAGGAAGATTTATTCCAGCAAATGGAAGAGATTTTCCATTTGGGCCCATGCCCAAGGACTTGACCCTTACACAGCCCCAATTCCTGCTGTTTTGGATTTTTTGTCCATGCTCTTTCGGCAGGGTTCTGCTCTTGCTGCCATTAAAGTGCAGCTGGCTGCTATTTCTAATTTTCATACCTCCTACGAGCCTTCCCTTATGGCCCATAAACTCTGTAAGGCCTTTCTGAAGGGCACCTTGTTGCTCCAGCCTCCTGTGTCAGAACCTATCATGCCCTGGGATCTAAACTTTGTTTTGCAAGCCCTGAATTCCCCACCTTTCGAACCGGCTGCCTCCTGTGAGTTAAAGTTTCTGTCTTGGAAGACTGCTTTCCTAATAGCCATCACATCAGCCAGATGGGTGTCAGAGATTCAAGCTCTGTCCATCAAACCCTCGTATTTCGTCTTCCATAAGGACAGGGTTTCTCTTAGACCTAATCCATCCTTTCTTCCTAAAGTAACATCTACTGTTAACCTCAATCAATCTGTTGAGCTGCCAGTTTTCTTCCCTCAATTCTCGAACAAAGCAGAGTTTAGATTTCTTCAATTGGACTTGCACAGGCAATTACGATTCTACTTACACAGGACAAAACAACTACGAAAAGCTGACCAATTGTTTGTGTCTTTTTCAGAAAGTAGAGCAGGATCCCCTATTTCCAAGGTTACAATCTCCAGATGGATTTCAAGTTGTATTTCCTTTATTTATTCCTCGGCGGGCACAAATCTACCTTTCCCAGTCAAGGCTCACTCTACTAGGGCTGATTTTGCATCAATAGCTTACCATGCCAGGCTATCTTTGGATGATATTTGTGCTGCAGCCAGGTGGGCTTCCCCACACACCTTTATTACTCATTACAAACTGGACGTGGCTTGTAGGGGCCAGGCTTCCTTTGCTTCCACAGTCCTGAGGAGTATCTGCCTTTGAGCCTCCCAGGATAGAGGTGCTGGGGACGCTGTCCCGTGAGTAAGAATGTAGGCGAGATTGGACTACATAACATCAAGAAGTTATGTACTCACCATAACGTTCGATGTATGTAGTCTATCTCGCCTCACATTCTTACGTACCCTCCCACCTGCCCCCTTCCTGGAGGATTTGGAGGCTGGAATTGGTGTTTGAGTACCCTTCAATGGTAGTTGTTTTTTCTTATTCCCCCTTGATAGTGTTCTACTGTAGTGGGTTATTGTTATGCATGAGGTGTGATTGTGGGTTCGCAGCAAACTAGATCTGGGGCTATGGAGCAGTGCAACATGGGATACCTGTTTAGCCCAGCCAATAAGAGACTTCGTGCTAGAAAGAATGTGAAGTGAGATGGACTACATACATCGAACGTTATGGTGAGTACATAACTTCTTGTTTCTCAGAACATAAAGCGGTATGATTTGAGGTACATGAGAGGGATGTAGTGATTAATGTGGAAAGACACTTTATTAATGGAATACAGAGGGGATGTAAACAAGTTGATAGGAAGGAATTTCTTGATTAGATTACTTGAAGATCATTGTGACTTAAGAGGCTTTTATGATAGTTGATCTAAACAGTGGACACATTTAACTGATATGATAAAAACAGAAATTACAAATGAATAAACTAACAAGGTAAAAAAAGTTTAGAAAGAAACTATATGAATAAGATATGAGGTGTTTACATTTGAATTTGAAAGAAAATAGAAATGCTGCAAACAAATGGAGAGGACAGTTTTTTTAAAAGAAGAGAAATAATGAAAGAACATTCAAATTAAATAAAATGAAGAGAGAAAGGTTTCTTTCCAGCTTGGTGTTAGAGAAAATCATAAGTTAATGCAAATGCAAAAGAAAAAATGATGTAGGGGTGGTTAGAAGGTAGAAGGGCTTATGGCAGAAGTGTTCAGAGAAATGATATATATAGTAAAGCACACCCGAGATGTTAAAATCCCATGTTTAGGGATGTCTGTTTATTTGACCAACTCGTGGCCTTACATAAAATTCTGGTTGCAAAACATCACAGTTCCTTGGAGTCTAGGCCTTTTTTCCCCCATGCACACAGTTCAGTTCCTTATTCTTCTTATTGAAGCCCTACTTTTGGATACCTCATGATCACTGTAAGTGTCCAATCAACTTACAAACCAAAATCTGTGGTGGCATTGCCTGTACTGTTTTGGAGAAGAACATAATGATAAATCCCACAAGTGCCAGAGATTTAACTAAGCTATTCAACACTGATAGCAGGCAACATTTTTAGTGCACTTCACAAAGATAGTAGTGATCAAAGATTTTCTCATGGAGAATAAAGGGAAAGGCATCTTTATAACCCAGGAATATGTTGGAGAAGTGATACAAGGGCAAGTACTTGGAGCCTCCTTGGCACAAAAGGTGTTAATCCAGCATCTTGCACTTCCTCGTGGTGAGCTGACTGTCAAAACTAATCCTCTATTGAGGATCCTCGAAACAGAGGAAACGCTTCTTTTGCTTTCCACCCAGAGGAAGGTCTGCTGAGGTTGTTGCATCACCCTGGCTCTGGAATATCAGCTATAGCCTTTTGGTAGCAGATAGCTTGAATATCCAGGCATATATCAAGGCTGCCTAAGATCAAAATCTCCCTTCTAGTATCGGCTCTCAGGTCCTTGTGGGCTTCCAGGCTAGGTCACTTCTTAGGAAGTGGATATCAAGCAGATGTTTGATGGCTGAAGGGAGCTTAAGACACATGTCAACAACATAAGGGAGTTTGATCCAAAGAGAATGCCGACCACTGTGCAGCCTCTCTATACACCATCATGCTTTCATTACTGGATTCCGATCCATAATCACCCACTGTTGGTTTGTTATATTCTCACCCTTGTATGCCCATGCCTGCAGTTAAAAGAAGTCAAGGTACTCATTAATTCTTGTGTCTTAGGGTTTGCCAGATGATTCCTGTTTAGAAGTCTCCTCAAGTTGATGAAGAGCACTTTAGATTAGCCTTTGGACCCTTTCCATTCTCACAGAAATCCCTGCAGCATTTTTGGGAAAAAGCCAGAGGACCCCTGCCTCATTTATTCCTTGGAGTCTGGCACTTAGGCTGCTATCATAGCAGGCTGGTGGCACCCTGATTCTGTCCTACCAGTCCTGAAAAAGCTTGGTACCCCTTGCAATTGTAGTCACTAACTGTTGGAACAACCTACGAAGTATCCCACTGCTGATTCCTGTGTGATTCTTTTGGTGAAGCATAGGTCCTACAGACCACTTGATTTTGCCTCCTTGCCAGCAGGAAGTCCAGGGATCTGGACAGGTTTCACAAAGAGGTTTATTTCTCTGCCAGTGTGGAGCTTAAAGCACTCATTTATTTATATAACCTGTCCCAGTTCTAGACACATTTTGTGAGGGAAGTGAACAATAAACTTGAAGACTTCTATGAGTATGGGCTATAGGAGGATCTTCATTAGATTTGTCTACAGCCTTCACTGTGAGATACCATGTCTCCTTTTGTAATTTTGACTTTGGCTAGAACTGCAAGTTTGGAGCCTTACATCCACAGGATAACATTGCTGGAGCTGAGTGACAAGAGTCTGCATTACATTATATTGGTTGTGGATATGCTAGTCACCCAGCCTTTCATTTGTGTTTTGCTTGCTTCTGAAGAGGATGAAAGCTCTTACATCAGTAGTGAGCCTTTATGACTCCCTCCTGTCCCTTCCAACCCTTCCTGTTTTAGACTTGATCAGTCCCCAAAAGAGGAAGAGACCTCCAAAGGCCATCAAACATTACACAGTATTGCAGCATCCAGTGCTGGTGATGTCATTGGCTCTTCCTGTAGGCCAGCATTAGCCCCGACTAAAGTCTGGGATTGTCTTTGTGCAGGCAGTCTTTGAGTGTAACCTAGCTTAGAGCCATCACCAAGCACCACTGGGTGCTAGACCTGACTACCTCCAGCTTCATTCTGTAGGTCATATCTCTTCCCTCAGAATGGGCTGCACTGGTAGATTAGTACAGTTTAATGAAGCTTTTCAAACAGACTCAAACTGTACTACCCAGAGAAGCTGTAATGGCCATCTCAATATATGAAGAACGTAACTTCATTGCCTTCAAACTCCACAGCTGGTACATGTACATGATCATGCCCTTGCTTTCACAGGATCTGCAAGCAGAAACGAGAGCAATGTGGAAGAAAGACACCCAAATAGTTCCAGTATAGTAGAAGCTATGGGTCTTATAGCTACATCACAATAATTTATTGTAGATGCTTGTTTTGCTGTGTAAACATTTTAGAATTGTAGGCTTTATAAAACCGAACTGGAAACAGTCGCACACCTCGTTGCTGGTTGTGACATACTAATGGCACAATAACGTGGCGAGACTGTTACACTAGAGATTGTGCAAACATCATGGTTTTGAAGTGGCTGAAAAGCACTGGAAACATGAGCCATAAAGCATCATAGAAAATGATGAAGTCTGCATCACATGGGATCATCCATTGCCAACAATTCAAAAGGTAGATGCTAGAAAACTAGATATAGTGGTCCAGGAAAAGAAGACAAGAGTAGCAGTGATCATTAAAATCATCACCCCCATTGACTACAGTGTCGTGTGCACAGAGAGACACAAAGTTATAGAATATCAGGATTTGCAAGCAGAAACGACAGCAATGTGGAAGAAAGATACCCAAATAGTTCCAATAGCAGTAGGAGCAACGGGTCTTATAAAAAAAGTGTAAAATCTCATTTAGATCTGCTACCAGTGAATGTAACTCCGTACGAACTGCAGGAGTCATTACCGGGCACATTGCGGGTGCTGCGAAGAGCACTTTTGGCTGACATCAAAGAGTGAAACAATACTAATTTCATGAACTTTAATCATACTTTGACTTGGGAATGCGGTCCATTCCCATCATGGTATTAGAAACCCAAAACTTTTGAAGAAATTAAAAAAAAAGAAGTCTAGATGATGTTTGAGTGATCGATGCCTTCTGATACAACTATAACTGAGAGTCACACTGAAGACTTCTCTGGTTTATGTTGGGTAGGTATTAGTTCCATTGCAAATTGTTGATCTTTGGGCTTTCATCAGTACCTGGAGTGTTTACCAAAGTGTTGGCCTTGGTGGCTGAATCCTACAAGAGTAAGATTTCCTGATATCCCTGTACTTAAATTACTGTCTCATGCTAACTGCTGCTAGGGGATCCATTAAAGTAGCCCTCTAGGTGGCACACCTCTGCATGCACCTCCCAGATGTCCCCATAAATTGAATGAATCTTTATGACAAATTCATAGGAATTTGTCATAAGGATCAAACTGAACGTTTGCCATTAATGACAACTCCCGTCCACAGAGAGGATTCAAAAGATCATAACGTTGCCTTCTGGGCGAGGTCAGAGAACAAGATCCAGACCTGGATGCTGCTGATCTTCCATCTGAGTTTGATGGCAACCTTATCTTTTATGCTACTAATTCTATAGCCAAGGATACAAGTTTTTTTTCATAGGACCGTAAGATGCCATTGACTTCAGAGTCACCATATAGCCATGGAACTTTTTGGCACTACAACCCTGTCACCAGGACTTGAGGTGGTACATAGTCCCCACCAATCTAATTATGGATCTTTCCTATTATCCAGTTTACTTCAGCAAGTCTTGCTGCTCTGATAAGTACCAGCAGGTCAGCATATCTGTATTGTGCATCTCTTTAACTGATTTATATTTCACAACTAAGTCATACTTCTGTAGCCTCAACATTTTCTGCTGTTGTGGTAGTGTCTCATACAACAGCATCTTAAGTGTACTCCATGCTGTTATGCCCTGTTTCAGATAACATTGTTTTTCCATGAGTATATTCATGGAACTTTTCACAGCTATACATTATGGCAAGCAACATTTTTTTATGAGCATTCTGTAAAAGATTTTTAACCATAAAGCAATGATGTACCGTCTTACATAATCACTGCATGATTTCCATTCTAGGTTACATCTACATGAAATGTGGCTGATTTAGCTACATTGTGGGGTACCCACGGTGGTGGTGCTGAGGCAGCGTTGTCGCCTCGCAGTAAGACGCTGTCCGGTTCAATTCTCAGCTAGAGCGTCTTCTGCATGGAGACATGCGTGAATGGGCGTACCTTCATTGAAGGTTGTGCGTCAGGGCTGGTAACTCGGCATGTAAAACTCAACTACCAATCATTAGCGGACCGGAGTTCCGCTGTGGCGGCCCCTAACTGGGAAAAGCCGAAAAGGCACAACAACAACAATAATTTATTGTGGATGCTTCTTTTGCTTTGATTTTAGAATAGTTTTTACTCCTGCACCATTAAAAATCAAGTTCCAATAATTTCTTTAAGGTTAAACTTATATCCAGCTTATTCAGCATTAATTTAAAAAGTTACTGTATCTTTCCAGGAAATTTCTTGAGAGCTAATTTGTCTTCAGGAGGATACATCTTCAGTTGCTGCTGTTACTTAGAGTCACATTTCAAACCTTCTGATATTAAAGCATGATTCCTTATATCTCAAGTCTGTAACTCAACATTTTTTTGTTAATATTGAAGTTATTCTATAATAATCTGTTTAGTAATGTGTTAGTTATCAGTTATGTTAATATCACAGTTAAGACCCTTGATAATCCCAGGTACTAATGGGATATAAACCGGAAGTCTTAAAACTTGTTGCCTTCAGAAAGGAAAATAAAAGTATGCATATAATTTCATTGTATGCAACCTTCATCATCAAGCTTGATTTGCAAGAATCCCAATTTAAATCAGTATCTGAAAAGTACTTTACCCCTTACCTGGCAGACAAAACTTTATCTTTTTTAATAAAGTCCTTAATGAGTACAAGTCAATAAAAATCCAAAGCATCGTCTTGTTCCAGTTTAACAGTGAACTATATACAAAAACATGTTTTCCCCTACTGCATGTTTGGTACAGGAGGGACATCTTAGCAGTAGATAAATATCATACATTTTATTTAAAAAAATATAAAATAGTTTCCATTGTCCCATCTATAAGAGCAGCAAATCATGATTTCTAGTCTACATTTGAGCCTTATTTAAGCAAAAAGTCCATGTCCTATAGCAAAGCTCCCCCAGACATATCACTTCATAAAACCCTTACACCTCATTGCCTTCAGAGATATTTCAGCAATGCAAATAATATGCAGAAATTGCAACCACATCATGGATGTAGGAGGAGGAGCATCAGGCTTAAAAATAGAAAGGGTGTACTTTGTAACTATCAGTAATCAATCCATAATAAATGCCTCTGGCATCTAAATAACCATTCAGGTATTTGAAAATGAAATAGTTGCAAACTGTCCTTTTGGATAACCATCCCTCTCCTTGACAACTGAAATGACTTCTGTATATTTATTTATTTATTTCGCATTTGTTAACTGGGTTAGTCCAACTGAGTTTGCAGACAAACCCATTTTCAGTGGAGACCTGAGGGGAAAAGCCCCAGCAAGCATAAGTAAAAATAAAGTGACAATATACAAATATTAAATAATAATCACAATACAAAATAATTGTAAAAAAAAAAAAAAGGTTATTAACTATTTGCATTGCATTGATAGTAAGCAACTCATTTTCAGTGGAGACCCAAGGGGAAAGAGCCCCAGCAAACATAAGCAGAGATAAACATTCAGAACAAAAACTATTAAAAACAACACTGCAAATACAAAATTAATTCTAAAGAGAAAAACAAAAGCAAAAACATTTATGAACATTAAGAGTTGCATTGATAGTAGTGGATTAAAATTTACTACATATGAGAGTAAAAACAAAAAGATAATCATTGTTCAAAAGAAGTACAATGTATAGACATTGATAGGAAGTGGGGGTATAAGAGAATGGGAGGGGGCTATAGTAGTAGAGCTAAGGGTTTAGGAGATTAGTTTAAGCAGAAGTTACTAACAGAGAAAGTTAGGAGATGCAACAGGTTATACAGTGGGAGAGACTAAGACTGCGTGTGGTCAAGGCAACGGCATAATTTCAAGTTTAGTGGGTGGGATTTAAGTTCATTTTTAAAACAGGGAAAAGAAAGGTTGGAGCTAATATGGAGAGGGAGTTTCTTCCAATTTAGAGTGTTTGTAGTTTGCCAATATTCCTTTTGGGTTTATAAACTGAGAGAAGATGCTGATCAGCACTCCGGAGAGGCCTGGGGAGGGGGAGTAACATGGGAGGAGAGAGCAGGGCAGGCAGAGGGTTGTTGAGTATGGAAAAGGTAGTGTGGAGTTGCGATTGTAGGAGAAGGTGCGGAAATTCCAGCCACTGAAGTTTGTTTAGTGAGAGACAGTGATGCAAAGAGAGTGGTTGGTTTAGAATAAATCTGGCAATTTTGTTGTACATTTGTTCCAGTTTCTGCATCGAGGTAGTGTGGCTGTTGGTAAGGATGGGGAAGCATATAGAAGACTGAGTAAGAGAAATGCCTGTGCAAGAGTGCATTTAGTGGCAGTAGTGAGGAATGTTTTGTTCCTATAAAGTAGTCCAAGTTTTTGGTGTTTTTTTTTTTGATGGCCTATTGTATGTGCAAGTCAAATTTTAGTTGGTCATCAGTTATTTCCCCAAGGAGTTTGGTGTGTGAGGCAGAGGTGATAAGGGTGCCATCTAGGGAGGAAAGAGAAAAGTTGGATTTAAGGTGAGAGAGTGTCTGAGGTAGGAAGAGAAGGAGTTGAGTTTTCTTAGGGTTAAGGATTAGTTGATTGCTTCTGAGCCATTTTTTCAACAGAGATAAAGGAAGTTTGTGTTAGTATGTGTAGTTTAGAGATAGTACTGGAGATAGATAAGAGAGTAGAATCATCTGTGTATTGTATTACAGAAGAGAGACTGCAGGATGAATGTAGGTTGTTGGTAAAAATGTTCAAAAGGAGCGGTCCAAGTATGGACCTTGGGATACTCCTGTTTGAACAGCAAGGAAGGATGAGAAAGCCTTCTGCCATCTAACAGCTTGTTTTCTGCCAATAAGGTAGGATTGGAGCCAGCCAAGAGTAGAAGGAGAGAGGTTTAGGTCTGAGAGTTTGTTAAGAAAGATGGGATGAGACAGAGTGTCGAAGGCGTTAAAGAGATCAAGGAATAGACAGGAGATGAGGAGGTTGTTGTCCCTAGCTTCTGCAACCTTTTGAGTAAAGGATAAGACAGTCAAAGTACTGTGTTTAGGGTGGAAACCATGTTGCAAGGGGGTGAAAAGATGTTCGTGAATGAGATAGGACAGTAGTTGAGTTATGTATACATTTTTTAAGGATCTTAGAGAGAGGTGAGAGTATAGCGATTAGTCTATAGCTAGAGGGTTCAACAGAGTTGGCACCTTTGTGCAGAGGAGTGGTATAGAAGGATTTCCATATTTCTGATACAGTAGATTCTTGAATGAAGCAGTTGATTAAAATAGATGCAGGATGTGCAACAGAGTCAGCAGCAATTTTCAGAAATTGAGGGGGGTTTATCAGTGGAGGGGGAGCATGGTTTTAGTTTAAGAAGCAGGGATGTGATGTATTTAGTAGAAACAGGTCACAAGGAAAAAGGCAGAGAGACAGAGGAGCACAGAGGTTTAGGGGAAGATGAGTGTGACACAGAAGAGTTGTAATGAGCAGAGTTACCAGAGGGTAGGAGTTTAGAAATGCTGTCTATGAAGTGTTTGAGTAGGTCTGCAATTTCAGAGGGAGAGTGATAGGGGAAAGGGTTAGGGATGTTAGGAGAACCTGTGTGGAGCAGGGAGTTGATAGTAATCCAGAATTTTTGGAGGTCATTTGGGTGAGAGATTTGAAATTTAGTGAAATATTGGCATTTATCCAAAATAATACATTTGTACAAAATTTCTGAGTTGCTTATGACCTTGGAGAAAGGTGGGAGTTTTAGTGGTTTGCCGTTTTTTCCATAGAACATCTCTTTCATGTATCAAAGCATGAGTAGCTTTGGAGAGCCAGGGTGCAAAATTAGATTTGGTTCTGATTTTGCGAGTTAGGGCAAGAGAGTTTAGGACATCAAGGAAAATGTGGTTGAATTTAGTAACAGCATCACTGTGCTGGAGAGTTTTTAAGAAAGAGCAGTTGATGGCAGAGAGTCTATGGTTAAAGGTTTCAAGGGAAAAGTTAATCAGTTTCCTACAATCTCTGTAGAGATGGGGCTTAGAGAGATGAGGAGAGTGCTTTAAGATAGAGATGGGAGAATGGTCACTAATAGAGTCAGGGAAGGTAGAAGGGTTACAGTAGTTGTTATGAGAGGTGGTCAAAATCCAATCAGTTGTGGAACCAGTAGCGTTTTTACTGTAGTGGGTAGGGGTAGTGATCAGTTGTGAGAATCCATGCAGCTTAATGAAATGTTGGGGTGAGTCACCAATAAGGGAGTACCAGTCTATATTAACATCTCCAAGAATGATGGTTTCATAGGGGATGGAGTCATTTATCCAGGAGTGTATATGTTCAAGGATAGGGATATTTTTACATGGGGGGGATATAGATAGAGGCAATAGCAAACTTCCTATAGTTATTGATGTGGCAGTCTAGGAGCAGTAGTTCAGCAGGGGAGAAACTAGACAGGGTAATGTCTATAGGTGTTAGCGTCAGTAAGACAGAGTACAAGATAGCCACCCATCACCTTTTTGGGTGTCCTATCCACAAAAAAAAAAAAAAAAATATATATATATATATAACGTATATCTGACCAGAATGACCAAATTTCAGAGCAGGTCATAAAAATATGTAACCAGATGATACCAGTTTCTTGTGCTAGACATCAACAAATCAAAATAATTGCATATTTCCAGAAAACTGGATTACAGGCCTAGCTGGGTAAAGGGCAGAACATTGGGGAAGGCCAGAATGTAGATCTAATGAAGTTTATTAGTTTATTTTCAAATGGGAGGGATATCAAAGACCATTGATTGATATGTGTAATATAATTTCTCTAGGAAATAAAATGGAGTATGGGGCATTACCCTGTTAAAGATTTGCCACTTCTGAGGAGATGTAAGCTACATAAATAAGTAAAATAGATTTACCCCTCACTAAACATAAGCATCCACCAATTTGATTACCCGGCATATATTTTTCTCTCACATTTATACATGACCAAAAGTGACTAGTGTCATGAAAATTCCCTACTAACATTCCCCCTAAGCACTAAATTAACTCATATCCCTTACTGCTCTTCAATCAACTAGATCTTTAGTATAATACTTCACAAAAAAAGAGCTAATTTCTAAGTAAGCCATCTGATCTCACATACTAAACTTGTATAGATCATTTATCTCCTGAAATTATATAACCAGGTCTTTGTCTACTAAGTCTACCCATCATTGTATAAGTTCCTTATTTTTTTTTTTTTTTTTTTTGGGTATGTGGGAATTCTAAGACTGATATGGTAAAGCAGAAAAAAATGAAACAGCTTACACCTCCAAATTAGTCACCCTTGACAAATCTGAAGCCAAATGCTGATGCTGAAACATTATGACACCATACTCATAACATGAAGTACAGCTATCCCTGGCCGCACAGGACTTTCTGAATCAAAAATCCAATAATTCCCTCTCTTCCCAATCTTTTCAAGCTACACAGTCATCGCTGTTGTCCATAACACCAGAAGAACTACTCTAGCAGCCAAAGCATATGCATGCATGTGAGAAAAACTGAAGATAACTATTGTCTGCTACATAGTCATTTCTGTGGCCATCAAACATTACCTAACCATTTTGTCCAATCTGGACAGCAGTGAAAAGGCAGTAGGAATTAACATTGCTTAAGAAGTATATACAACATTGGGAAATGTCAGAATGAAGTGTGTGTATGCATATGTGTGTGAGACAGAGTCTGTGGGTTGAAATGAGTTTCTTTCAATTGTGTGAGTTGTGACCACTGTTGAGTTATATGAATCAAATGAATCTGCATATGCTCATACATACATTTTATATATCATTGATGGTAATGATTTTGGTAGATGACGTCAGCAATCTACAACCTTTAGTACTTCAGTGTTTGTACATGTGTGTGTGTGTGTGTTTGTATCTATCTATCTATATATATATATATATATATATATATATATATATATATATATATACATTATAGTATTATATTATTAAAAATTATAAAAGTAATACTGGCTACTATGAATCCACCAAACATAGATTCTTACCCAGTTCTGGATCATAAGCACTACAGTCTGACCATAAAGCAGTAGTGGGCGTCCCTTATACCTTAATATTCTCAAGGACATCTCTAAGCCCAAAGCCATCATAGGGAGTGGTGCAACCTTATAAAATTCACAATGGAGCTCATCAGCACCTGTGTCTTACTCAGATGTACTGCCCACGCTACTTTGATTAGCTCCATCATTGTAATATGTGCCTGCAGCAATTCTAACTGAATTTCAGAGTGATTAGAAAGCTGCAAATACAGCCAGCAATGATTTAATTCCCACTGGGTCAGTATTGCCTGACTGCGAATGTAGCCACTTTAAATGCATACAGAACAATTGTAACATACCCTTTGTTCTATAAACTTGTTGCCCTGAGTCAGACTTATTAATTTACAAAGTTACCTGTTGTTTTTGAGTTAGCTTTTGCTCATTACAATAAACTCTCAGTTAACCAGCACCCATGGGGATTGGTAGATGCTGGATAATTGTAATTTCTGGTTGCTTGAGAGTTACTATTAAAAATAGGCCTGACTAATACTGTACCTTATACTATTTGTTTGGTTTGACTTGTTCCCAGGTTGAGGAGAGAGGGAATTTATTCCTATCTTCCTTTTTAAAACTCTAAAAGTCTAAAAATGTAAGGTATGTTTCCGTGGGGGAAAACAAAATGCAACACATGAAAATTGTACTGTATTTCCTTGACTTTTTCTGGTTGCTTGAGTTCCGGTTAACAGAGAGTTTACTGTATATCAGTGTTCTGTAAGACCTAGGCATTATTCCATTATGATAATCCAGTTTCATTCTGCCAGTTGTGTGATTTGGCATTCGAAAGACATGCATTGAATGGGCGTGCCTTCGTTGAAGGTTGGGCGTCGGGCTGGCAACTCGACACCATAAAAAAAAACAACTGCCAATCATTAGTGGACTGGAGTTCCACTGTGGCGACCCCTAACCGGGAAAAGCCGAAAGACAAACAACAACAACTTATGAGTAGATAGACATGCCATATATTAATAATGGCAAACTGTATTTTCAATTCCATTTGTAAAAATAGTTGGTGCCTCCTCCTTAACCCTCCTTTATATCTCATTGGGGTAGGTAATGATGGGGACACTAGCCTCTCTTTACAGATGGAATTAATGAAAAGTACAATTTACAGATTTATGTAATATTTGTCTTGCTGATATATTAAAATAACAATCTTCACTTTGTTTTACCAC
This sequence comes from Protopterus annectens, assembly GCF_019279795.1. Taxonomy (NCBI): domain Eukaryota; kingdom Metazoa; phylum Chordata; order Ceratodontiformes; family Protopteridae; genus Protopterus; species Protopterus annectens. Next base: position 688,412,436 of record NC_056751.1, read on the forward strand.
TATTTTTAAAAGCAATTATTAAATTTCACATATTAGCAGTTCTGTCAACTTGTGCACATCTTATGTAATGTAACTGCTGAAATGTTATGTGAACTTTGTGAAGTTATGCACACTCTTCTGAAGGGATGGCTGAAAAAAAAAACTTTGCCAGAAACACAACTATCACAAAGGATGTGGTTCTTTACTATGGAGTTCTTACAGAGTAACATAAATTCTTGAAATTGCTTGTCTTGCCATAGCTGATTTGTCTGCACTTAAGTAAGGAAGAGAGGCATCCCCACAATATTGGAGGGGGCTAACCTGATCCAGTAACCCAGTAGAAAACATTGAATGAATTGACAATTAGATAGACCCCATTGCACAAAAGACCATTTAATCTAGCAATCCAGTTATCCTAAACGCTCTTTCTTACATTTTTGCACATGGGATCAGGATTTCATATACACAGTATTCATCATCAAGACCTAATGTTCACACCACTGGATGACTAGCTTTGTCATGGATCACTTTATTTAAAAAGCTCAGTGATAAATAAAGCATATCAGTGCAATAATTTATCTGGTGTGCTACTAAGTAATGCAAAAATTCCACTGCACAAAGAGAGGAAGACATCTACATCCTTTAGATAAAGAAACTTTGTGAAATTTTCTTTACACCCAATTGTATGGTGCAAAGGAGAAAGCTTAAGAGAAAAAGTATCCCTTCTGAAAGTTAAACAGTTAGTAAAACATACTGTATGCCATGAATGATCTTGGTTATGTGTCCCAGATCATGATTACTTCATTCTATAAGTCACACAACTGGTTTGTCAATCCCATTTTCAAATCATTTTAGGTGGGGGTAGGTATTCTAAAATTATGCTGTGTTTAATACATTGCAAACTGAAGAAGTTTCCCCAAAATAAATATTTTCTGTATATTTCAATAAAAACTTCAAAAGTGGATGGATTTTACCAGCTGAAGCCATCAATGATTAGTAGCAGGTTACTATTATTCTCACAGGTACCTTTGATAGTGGCCTTTGTACCACCCTTGAAGCTAACACCTCTGCAGTGCTAAACTGAATTATTCCATGCTTAGCCAAGATGGCAACTCCTCTTTTCTTCCCCAGAACCAAAGATTATGAGGCTCGCATCTAATACCTCATTATGCCCACTTTGCTATTCACATTTTTTTGATAAAGCATCTCTTGTAAGAATTATCATCAAGTGAAGTAAGAAAAAGTTTTGCAAACAACAAGTCCTCCTATTGAGACTATTTAGCCAGTTAATATTAAATGGGAACAACATTAGGTGACATAAGACAGAACGTGTTTCAAGATCAACAAAGATACTATTTAAGTCAGTTTATAAGTTACAGCTTCCTCAATACCTCCTTTCTTGAATATGTACAGGCCAAAAACAAAACCTGACAGATCTGCCATCCACATGTATAAAACTGGTTCCACTACTTGAGGTAAGAGAATCTAAAATAATTTTAGTATTTGGACCAACCAAGCAAACTATACAGAAATTTAGCTCAGCCCCTAGGTGAAAGGCTAACACAGCATACCATGGGAAGTTTCCAGACAGATAACCTTGATTTCTGACTCTGAAATTGGCCTCCACTCCTTAAGTACCATAGCATCCACTATGTGCACCCTCCCAGTGGAAATATACATTATGCAAGTAACCCACAGGTGATTCCTAGTGAAGATCAAATGGATAAGAAAGAAAGACTGAGAGACAGTGAGCTAGACCTAGGCTAACAGAGCAAATCACTGTCAGATTTCTTTAAGAAGACCCTAGAATTCTAAACATGCAATCATTCTTCATAAACACTCAATTGCCTATCATAATTCAACTCAATAATGACATCAGTAAAAGTAATAAAATCTTTATTCTTGCTCTTGGCTAACACATATACAAATCTAATAGCCAATATTGTCCAGTGTTCACATACAGCTGAGCATACACATAAATCAAACCTGCCTACCCCCTCATTATCATTTGTAATTAATAGTTTGAATAATATCTTTGATGAGCAATTCAAGGAACCAAGTATCCTGTGCTCCAGTATATTAATTTCATCTGGTAACTACCAACTAGGGTTTTGCTTTATTTCTCTAAATAGCCACAAATCCTATACAAAGTTTAATTCATAAAACTTCAGTCCAAAAAACATCCAAAAATAAATCAGGTGCTATAACCCAACTCATACTTGTCAACCAACAATATAAAATCCAGTGGATACTCTGAGCTTTTTTTACTGAACACAACTTGTTATATCCCTTTCAAATGTGTTTATTTTCATGATGGGTGAATCATTCCATCTTGCATGATGATAGCGTGATGGTAGCCTTAACTTATTTGAGCCTGCCAGTACTTAATGGTGTAAAATAACATAAAATACTCTGTGCTGGCAGGCTGGTCAGTAATCATCTGGCCTGGTATTCTAAATAAAAACAAGTGACAAACTGCTTTTAAACTGAACAGATGAAGCAGCTTTTTAATTTGCTTGTTCAATTTAAATTTTTTTTCTTGCATTTAGTCCACTTAATTGTGGTGCTGAATACTGCAAGTTCAGTACTGTGATTAAGACATGTTGTATCAGTCATGCTTTGTGAGGTCTGCTTATGATTTACTGTAAGTGCAGTAGAGGTGAGGTAGCTTACACTAGAAGCTCTGCAGCCACTGAGATGAATGCAATGTATTTACTGCTAGAGGTGTTAATGAGTTAAAGCAAAAATCCAGAGCTTGAATAGGATCATCAATTGACTGCATTCCAGAGGACTGCAAAATCAGCAGTACACCTGGGCAGGATTATAATCTTCATAGGTTCCTAAGTAGGTACTAGGCCATCAAACTGCAGACTTTTACAAACATAACCAATAAACCATGTTAAAAATGTTCCCTCCAATATCAAGGAGGGCAACATAAGATAGACCAGGGGAGAATCTAAGGCTACAAATCCAAATATCTAGGTATCTTGAAGGTGTCAAGAATGTTACGCTGCTTGAAATGTAGTAGAAGTTTGTTCCAGAGTTGAGGGATACAATGGGATATGAATCTATCAAACCAGCTGGCATTATTTATCTGTTGATGATGGCTGAATTCCTTTAGCTGGGTATTTGAGGAGACATTTGTTCTGGAAATGAATAATTGAAAACAGTGTTGGATCCTTCATAGTTCATAAGGCTGTATACAAATTCCCGTGGAGACGTCTATAAGAGACTGAGTACATACAGAGACAATGTGCCCTGATAGGTAACAGTTCGGAAGCTACTGATTATTTTAGTTTGGAATCCCTGATGTCTCTCAAGCTGAACAATATGTTTAGACAAATTTTGCCAAAAGGGTTATTATATTCAAAAATATCTTTTGGTGAGATATGAATAAAGGAGATTAGAAGACTTCTTTGCATCTAGATGTGATACTTCTGTAAATTAGATAAGACAGATAGAAGGCTTTCTGAGTTATTGTAGACATGATGGTTAAAAAGCAAGGTCTTCTACATAAAAATGTTTGATCCCTTATGGCAGTGTTTGATTGGAAGTGTGCGACACCTATATGATATGAGAAGATGTTTTGTTTACCAAAATAAACTATACAACATGTTTGTCTCATTTAATTTGAGATCAGTGTCCTTGCACCAGTCATTAGCATGGTCCAACCCCTTGCCAAAACAATTATAAGTCAGTGAAAGATTGAATAAGTTCACCCAATTTACAGGCATCTGCAAACTTGTTTAAAACTGTTTTGTTTGCAAGCTTTTATATAAGCTCAAAAGACTTCTGATGAATGTATACCATGTTAAAATCCATTTTTGCAGCCTCACATAAGCTCAATTGTACATTGCTTTAGGAATATTTTGTTTATCCCTGAAAACAACACACAAGTATGATTGCCATTAGCTTCTCATCTGGGTCCTTCAATTTCTTTTTCAGGGTATGAAAATTCTCTCTTAACGACTGACTCATCTGGCACCTCTTGTTTATAATCTATGTATTTAAGAGTTCCTTACAGTAACCCTCATTCTTTTGCTTCAGTCACATCATAAAGATATATATATATATATATATATATATATATATATATATATATATATATATATATATATATATATTGTTCCACCTGATATGATTCTCAAAGTCATTTATCTTTTCTAGCAGAAAAGCATTTTGTTTAGAAATAATGTTTGCATTCCTGACACAGAATAATTTGACAAGGTCCATAGTAGGTGTCTGCTCTTAGACACTATTTTGGTAGTGCATACCACCATCACCTCACGGTGAATTTCCATTTTTAAATCTTGGATCACTCCTTACATCTACAGCAAGTTAGGCATCAGACAGTTCATGCCATTTGTCCCTGGTTGATCTGAGGATAGAGATAATTACTCCCCAAGGCAAACCTCAGACGTAAATTTGTAGCCACTTTACTATCATTCACTTACTGGTTAATAAAATGCTAAAGCAACTAATAGATGTTTTTGGTTTTCGGTTTAACAAACATTTTCATTCTAAATCAAATAAGATGTCTCTCAAAGAATGTTCCAGTGCTAAAACTTGTCCTCTGAAACTCTCACAATACTTAACTCCTGCAAAAATGCCTAATCAAAATTTGTAGTCTCCAAAACCTATGATTACAGAGCTCCCCACCTTCTTATAATAAATTACAACATTCCTTTCCTAATCCAAGAGATTAATTTTCCACGTTATCCAAAACTTAAATACCCTGTCTTCCAAGAGAAAAGCTTAATCATCTTTCTGAGAATGTGCAGTGTGTTTCACAGATGCTAGCTAAACATCACAGCAATTAAGCATACAATATACTTGTGCTATTCAGTATGTTCTATATACTCTGTGCAATAATTGCTTTTCCACATACGCAATATTTGACAAAGGCTGCTACCAGTGTTACAGAGGTATCTCCGATTTTGTCACGCTTGTTTAGTATACGTATATGTTACTGTACTGTTATACGTCCTTGTTATTCTCTGTAGTTATATGTGATATATGCACTTGGTACCAGTGTCATAGAGGTATCTCAGATGTTGTCACGCTTGTTTAGTATACGTATATGTTACTGTACTGTTATATGTCCTTGTTATTCTCTGTAGTTGTATATGATATATGCACTTAGAACCGAAGCAACGTCATTTCATTTAACTCGCACTGTGTGTGGGTCTAAATGACAATAAAGTTGACTTTAATTTCAAGCCACTTACATGACCAGCATTCTCACTTCCGTCTCTTTCTTGAACCTATCCCTATAACTATGGTTTTCTATAGGCAACCACTGACATGCTGTTTTAAGTGTGTGATGGCAGTTAGTGATTTATTTGTTTTAAGAAAATTCCCTTTTCTTCAAACTGATGTATCCACAGAGTGGGTGTTCATACCTGGGGGGTGTTGGGAGGCCTGCCCACAACAAGGACATGCTTGGGGGACTTGCCAACCATCTTTATTTGTTTTGCTGGGTTGAATTCCAGGCCAGATGTATTCAAGCAAGTCAGCTCAAGAATTCATAATGGAAGCATATACACCATCTCACTCTCCTGGCCTTTATCTGAAGGATTTCAACCTCCAATATTAAGAATAAGCTTGGGACAAAAAAGGACTTCACTTTTGGTTAATTTTGTCAAGTCTTTTGGAGTTTCATATACCATGACAGGAATGGACCCCATTCCTAAGACAGGGTACAATTAGAGTTCATGAAATTAGTATTGTTTCAGTCTTTAATGTTAGCCAAGAGTGCTCTTCTCAGCAGCTACATCTGTAGCTCATATGGGGTTACATGTATTGGAAGCATATCTAAGTATGACTGTAAATTCCTTTTTTATTAGACTCATTTGGATTGAAAGGTATCCACAGATTGCTTTTCACAACCATCTACAAAGAAGCTTGGACTGACAGTACTATACTTCCAAAGACACCCGACTCAACCCATAAAGAAAGCAAAATTCATTGGAGCCTTACTTTTGCTTTTGATAATGCTGCCACAGCTGGAATAACAGCAGACACCATCAGTGACAATATGCCATCATTTGCATATGGTGTCAGAGCAAAATCTAGCAGGCCCACCGTTACTCCTTTTCCATGTCAGGAACTATGTCAAGCTTTTCAAATAAATACTCAGGCAGCTTGGATTGCCCCATAAAACTACAATTCCTCTACACTCTGCAGGTGGTCTTCAAATGCACATTCCTGAAAGTTCTTGATAAACTAACCCACATGCAACAAAAGTACATCAAACCTAGATCTCTGCACAGGGTAAAACCAGAGATTAGAGATTAAAGTTCTAATATCACACACTTAAGAGCACTGACAATTTTTAGTAAACATAAAGAAACTAGAAACCAAACTAAAACCTACTGATCAATAGTAATCAGTCTAGTCCATAAACAGTCAATTGAAGGACATCAACTAAAGGTATTCTGTGCAGGTACCATTCGCACGCCCCTCTCTAGCATAGATGAAAAGCAGGTGGGGTATTTTGTTTAGATGCTTTAATACATAGAAACACAACAGGATGGATAACAGCATCATAAAATATAAACAAACTGGTTAACAGACAGACCTTACAGACATACATGCTTACATCTCAACAGCTTACTACAAAATTGCAGTATTTATACACTTGTGCAAGCCCTTGAATAGCTTCTTAGAGATACATACACACACACATTGATCTAAATCTTCCCTCTTAAAAAGATTGCCCTTGGTAAAAACAACATCAGAGTTAGACATGCATTATTTTAGACAGAAACTAACACAATGTTTATGTCCAAGTTGTTGTGTATCTGTTACATGGTCTGGAGATACGACCGGATCTCATAACATGACAATCTGGACTGAATTTAGCAACAGGGACAGTCTTCTGTTAACAATTTATATCAGGAACCTCTGGATTCATCACAGGAACAGGAATATTTTGTGACCTACTTTACAGAGGCACAGTAGGCTAATCTAATAGGGAGGCGGAAGCCAAATGCACTCTGGCTAGGCTTATAAATGCCCTAGGGCAGATAGCCTAGTATCTACCTATGAACCTATGAACATATGGAGCTTCCTCTGGAATTGGAAAACCTGACAACTCATTCTGAGATAAAGAGTCTTTCTCACAGACTGAGGTATAGGCTCGGACACTGATATTTAATGCTTCCAATTCTGCCTAAACTCTGCTCCTTGTGATTCCACAATGTACAATCTCAGCTCTGGGCAAATATTCTTCACGATTCCAATCCGATCATGGACGTTTGCATCTTTACCACTTCTCCTTCTCGTAATGAATTGAATGGTTTGCTTGTTTTATCATAGTAGGACTTCTGGGTTAAGCACTTCTTCAACATATTGGTTTTCAGTGCCCTGTTATTGACACATGGAACTAACAATTGACTACTGATTGGTAATGTGGTTCTGGTATATCTCAACAGAAGTATCTGGGCAGGTAAACCAAGATGTTTATATGAGAAACATTTCTGAGATTCAAGAGATTCAGGAAAGCATCACTATTATCTCATTTTGACTTTAGTAACTGTTTTGCACTTTGAACTGCACTTTCTGCCAAACCGTTTGACTGCAGGTACTCAGGGCTACTTGTGACATGAGTAAAGTCTCATTCTTCAGCAAATCTTTTGAACTGCTGGCTTGTAAACTGCATTACATTGTCAGAACCAACTTTGTGCAGACTACAAGTACAGGATGCTAGGTTAGGAAGTAGGTCAATCTCGAACCAATTGGAGTAAGAGTCTACTAACACCAAATAATGTTGAGCATTCCACTTGAAAATGTCAGTGGATGCTGTCAACCAAGATAGTTCAGGAATCTGGTTTAGCTGAAGTGGCTCCTTCTGTTGGTGTGACTTTGTACTATTACACACAGAACAAGATAAAAGTACTTTCTCAATGTCTTGTGACATAGAAGGCCAAAATACTTGTCCTCTCACCCTTCTTTGGGTAGAGTCTGATCCTGGGTGATCACGATGCAAGATAGTAATGTACTCTGGTTGCAAGGACTTTAGAACAATTACTTTTTAACCTTTCATAATGATACCTTTGTCAGACAAAAATCTCATCTCTGTATGGAAAATAAGGTTGTACTTCTTGAGGTAAACTAGACTGCTTTGATGGCCATCCTTGATTGATAAAGTGGCTGTGCTTTTGTAAAACTGGATCCATGGCTGTGTGATTCCTCAGCTCATCAAGACATGTGGAAGAAAAATTACTCACTTCTATTACTTCAAAATCAAGGTTCTCATTCTTGTGTTGTTCACTGGTGTTTCTGTGTGATCTGGATAATGTATCAGCAAGATAAAGAAGTTTGCCTTTCTTGTAGACAAGAGTGAAATTTTACTTTTGCAATCTGGCTGGAGGTGGATGCATAGGCTTTCTCAAGATAGTGACTAGGGGTTGGTGGTCTGTTTCAATCTGGATAGGTCTACCATAAACATATCAAAACACCAGGCCAGCATAAAGAGTACATAGGGCACTTGTAGACAAAATAAAGTAAATAAATAAAATACTTTATTCAGACCGGTTTCGGCTACACAGCCTTCCTCAGTGAAACAGCATCTATAAGGAGGATACTGTTTCACTGAGGAAGGCTGTGTAGCCGAAACCGGTCTGAATAAAGTATTTTATTTATTTACTTTATTTTGTCTACAAGTGCCCTATGTACTCTTTATGCTGGCCTTTGGTGTTTTGAAATGTTCATGGTTTGGCTGTGCATTCCGTACCTGCAGAGCGTTTGGTAGTTTCACTACCATAAACATAATCATGGAACTTCGAACATGCAAACACAATTGCCAAAAGCTCTTTCTTCATCTGGGCATACTGCATCTTGGTTTGGGTAAGAGTTTTTGATGCACAGCCAACAGGTTAACCCTCTTGTAGAATGACTGCACCAAGACCAAATTTTGAAACATCACAGGAAAGTGTTACTGGTTTGTGAACATCATAGTATCTGAGAGCTGGTGGACTAGCAATTTTCTGTTTCAGGACCTCAAATGCTCTGTGGTGCTGCTGTAACCAAGACCAGGATGCATCTTTATGTGTCAGCTCTGAGTGTTGCTGAATGCTGGATCAAGTCTGGAATAAACTTGCCTAGGTAGTTGAGCATGCCAAAAAAATGTTGCAGGGCTTGAACATTGTCTGGAGCTGGCATCTTGAGAATGGCTGTTTGCTTTGAAGAGTCTGGTCGTAGGCCTGAACTAGTAAATAAATGACTGATATAAGTAACTTCTTATAGCCTGAATTTGCATTTCTGTGGACTGAGCTTAAGATTCACTTGATGTACTCTTTCCAGAACTTTTCTGAGGTTTCTGTCATGCTCAGCGTCCCCATTACCTCCTACTAGTATGTTGTGTATTATAGTAGCACAAAGATACCCAGAAAAAGTTGCTCCATTGCATGTTGAAAGACATCACTTGCAGAATGTATCCCAAATGGCATTGGAATAATGAATGTAGTGAGCAATGAGGATTTTTTGTCAAGCTGAATTTGCCAAAATGAACTCTTTGCATCTAAGACAGAAAAAACAGTGGCATTTGACATCAGAGCTGTGACTTCGTCAACTGTGCGCATTGGATGATGAGGTCTTTTTAGTGCTTTGTTCAAATCTCCTGGATCAATACATATTCTGATGTCATCTGAGCTTTTCTTATGAGCTACCACCATGGAAGATACCATTCAGATGGAGTTGTAGAACCATCTGGACAAATTACACCTTGTCGCACCATTTTATCTAACTCAGCTTTCACTCTGTCCTGCATGGTTATTGGAACCCTCAGGGCTGGCCTGATTACTGGACTGACATCTGAATTTAACTTCGAGCACACAACTAGAAGTTTCCCTAGTTTGTCTTCTTAAAGATCAGAACAGGTAGAAAAAAATACTGGGCAAAATTAGAGTATAGTGGTCTTTCAAGCTAACATGATGGACTTCCTTATTAAATAAAATCAGTCCCATTTTCAAGCTGTTCCTGAGCCCTAATAATGACTGGATGTGCCTCTTGACCACATAAAATAACAAGTCGTAACATCTTCCAGCAGAGCAACATGAAAGCACTACTGAGCCTTCACTCTGAATTTCTTCACCACCATAAGCAACAAGCTTCGCTCACCTTGCCAAATCAAGCCTTTCACCATGACACACTCTAGTATATGTTTCTGCTGACATAACATTGCACTTGGAACCTGTCAGCTTTGAGCTCAATGGGTTTTCCGTTTATCTGAACAGTACAAAATACTTCATTCTTTGCCCTTAAATCTACTGCATTAACTGTTTCATGAAGCACTGACACACCATCAACATAAAGAGTAAGGTTGCAGCTCCCTAGTTGATCAACTCGTTTCTTAAAATCTTCCCTTTTAATAAAAGAATGTGGGCCTTATGACTTCCAAAACCTTTTGAAATGATTCCATTTATTGCATTTGTGGCATCGCTGACCAAAAGCTAAACATTTTTCCTTTTTAGACTCATGATTTCCACCTCAGTTATGACAGTTGGCAATGAAACTGGGTTGGGGTCCATGCTTTGAGTTTGCTGACTCACTCTTATGCTTCACTGAGACTGTGCAAACTCTGTAATTTGCTGGAAAGCTCTGGGGTTTACCAGTGAGTGCTGTAGGGGCTACAGTTCCTGCCATGTACTTGGGCCTGTTTCTTTTAACCACGTGCTGCATACTATCAACATGAGCTTTATCACTTTGCCTTCTAGAGCTGCTCTCATTTATAAGCATATTTGTGTGCTTTTCTGTGAGCTCATATATCTGACAAATCTCAATGGCCTTATTCAAAGTTAAATCACTGTCATGAAGGAAAATCTTTCTCACAGCATCATCTTTAATACCAAACACAAGTCTTTTTATCAACTCATTCCTTAAGTCACCAAATCTGCATGTTTTAGCATTGTTTCTCAAATCAGTTACATATGCTGCAAAAGTTTCACCAGGCCTTTGATTCCTTGTATAAAATAAGTGTCTTTCCACTGTAACATTTGTCTGGGGGTTACACATTCTCTGAACTTACGTTTTAAGAACTCAGGGTCCTCCTTTGACTCAGCTGGTACAACAATATGGTGGTTCCCCCCACTCCTGCATAGATAGCAGGTGCATACACAAATGAATGCTCCCTTTCTATGGCTTCTGACCCAGCTAAATTAAGTAGAATACATGTCTTTCTATGATTATCTTTATCATAAAATGCAGCCTGTATAAAAATGTCATACTCTTGCTCAAACACTCTCCAGTTCAAAACAATATTATTATCAAACACAAGTGCACTGGGTTTTCAAAATCCATCTACCATGTCCACAAAATATGAACAAATATGGCCCTTGTCATTATGTATGAACAAACTGTTCTGTGAGCTTGTAATAGCATTCAAGTACACAATAAACTCTTCAAAATACTGTAATTTGTGAAATATGCTCTGTAATGGCTGTATCTTGCAAAATAAATTTACTGTAATACTGCAGAAACATGCGAACACTTTACACACTTCTGATAACTCGGATATCTTTAATTAATACGAAAAATACGTGCTTAGTGAAAATGTGGTCGCTTCCTCTTATTTTATTCATTTTATGCAATTTGGATTTTATTTCAAACATTTTCCATAGTAATTTGAATATTTTTATCAATATTGGACATATCGGTTCATGTGAATATCATTTAGAGCGTTCTGTATGCCTTGTTTCATATTTTGCGAATAAGAAATAATTTTGAGCAAGTTTTAACATCTGAAATTTGTTTCTGACCTGTTTTGTGAATTATATTTGCAGTAGGGATGATTCACTCATTTATATTCTTCCAGTTTCAATTCAGTGCCTCTCAGTCTAGAACTGAAGAATATGGACCCTATTCTGGCACCTTCTTTGTATTTTGATATGCCTCTTCTGACACCATGTCATTTGTCCCTTTCTAGCATAGATGACAAGCAGGCGGGATATTTTGTTTAGATGCTTTAATACATAGAAACACATCAGGATGGATAACAGCATCATAAAATATAAACAAACTGGTTAACAGACAGACCTTACATACATACGTGCACACATCTTAACAGCTTACTACAAAATGGCAGTCAGACTCGCATATGCTCAGTATTTATACACTTGTGCAAGCCCTTGAATAGCTTTTGAAGATACCTACACACACATTGATCTACAGTACCCATAAGGTTTAAGCATACAAAAGACCAAGCATATCAACTTGCTTCCTTGCCTGGGTCCTGAAGAGAAGTCAGAAAGGTTAAGTGTTTATCTGCAGTTTCCAGAAATACTACCTCTGCAACTGGGGTCTATATCAGAACATCAAAGTATTACTACATCAAATGTTCTAATATCAAACCATTTCACTCAAAACACCATAACATTGAACACTCAGAACAGCGAATTTTTTCCCAGGGAAAAAGTTTGCTGTTCCAACAAACATACACACAACACAAACACACCAAAATACATAATCCACACACATACACTTCACAAAACCCTACACTAAACCATACATACACTACTAGCTATCCACTTACCTTAACCCAACCCTAAGGTCCATAACTACCGCACACTAACCTTACTCGCTCCCTAACCCTAAAGTCCCTATCACACACTCACCTTCGTTCGCACACTTACCTTAACCCGGTCCGTCACCTTCACTCCGCAGTTGAGGAAATAGTGAAGCTGCAGAAATGGCCCACCGAATACTTTCCCTAGGAAAGTATTCCATATTCTGTAGCTTCGCTATTTTCAGCGTTTGATGCAAAGGGTTCGATATTAGAGCATTCAAAGGAGTAATACTTTGATGTTCTAATATAGACCCTGCAACTCGACTGTCTCTCCCCCACAGTCATCTTATTTCATTCCCTTTCCTTGTAATTTAAATAACTACATACTGGAAGAAGGCTGTGCAAACATTCAAGGCTTTGCAATATATCAACCCTAACTCTGCAGAATCCTAGCATGGCTTTCATGAAAGACAAGGCACACAGCACCATTACACAAAACAAAGTCTGTGGAGTTTAACCAAGGCACTGTTAACAGTTCTTTCCTTCTGGATTTCTATAAGGCCTTTGATGTAGTCAGCCAACACTGCCAGCTACAGTACAACTAATGTCACCCAGAAGGACGGGCTGAGTCTATTTGATCTCCAGGTGAACATGATTGATTCACAACATGGACCCATTTTAGTCACAACCTCGGTGTTACAATCAAAATTCAATTTAATTTATTTAAGCTTGCAGATATAGGTATATTAACATGAATATAAGTGATTTATCGTAGGTATGTTAGAATGTTTATTCTTTTAAATATATGTAAGATGTACTTTCCTTAAAATGGTAATCGCAATGTGAAAACTATGTATTTATTTATTTTTGTACTTGGGAATATGAAAGCAAAAATTATAGTATATTCCCAATGCAGAAATAGATACAGAGTCAGACAATTAAATATGTATTTTTAACAAAGGATAACAAAGAACATGTTGTATAATTTAATTTTATGGGCTAGATTTAACTGGTTATTTGTAGCAAAAAAGATAAAGGTGATAAGTCACAAGGCAAGTTTAACAGAGAACAATAACCTTTACAACAAATCAAAAATCATCAACTATGATACTCTATTGGGACACATTCTATAAAATTATTAAAGTCTGAATAGAAAACTAATTAAATTTATTACATCCCAGACACCCTCACAAAATATAACTTGTAAACAAGCATAAATCCCTTCTCTTTCTTGTATCAATCTGTAAACTTTCTTAGAAATACATGTATCCCAGATCCAGTTTATTAATATTCACAGCCTTAATTAGATGCTTTAATTAAGCTTTGAACAACTCAGTTAAATCTGCTAGCAAACTATTGATGTACTTTATATTGCATTCTTCCTCCTTTCTCAATCTCCTGCAGCTTCTGCAGCACCACCTTCCCAAAGAAGGAGCACCTACAGTGGCAGCATATGCATTACCTACCTCATCTTCTCTTGGTACATTTTCATACTCAAACAACATCTTCTTACTCTCCCTAAGTTTTGCTACCTACATGTAGACTCTGGTGCCAGAAAAGGAACCGTTTGTTTTCTGATCCCCCTATTTAACCTTCAGTAATATGCCTTTTTAGACATTACTTTACTCTACTTTTACAAATAAATATGTATAGACGATTATGACTGGGCTTCCAATCATGATCAACTCATTATGTGCTCAAGACATGGGCGCCAAGAAATTTGCCTCTAGAGCAAAGCTAGAGAGGTAACTCCTGGCATCCGTGTCAAGAACACATAATAAAGGGTTATGATCGGTGACCCATTCGTACTTCTTTGCAGCGCATTGAGTTTTTTCTACTCCATGCACTACCAACTACAGTAAAAATATATAGGAGCCAAAAACGTTGTACTGACTTTCAAAGCATTTTAAGCCAGTAAAGCACTTAGTGCTGTTAAACAGGCAGTGGGCAGAAAAGAAGTGCCCCTCTGTAGAACTGAATACTTTATAAGGTGTTAGCGAGATTTTGTCCTGAAACACTTTTGTGGCAGGGTGAAATTCTAACAGAATTTAAATGTTGTTTTACCTTTTTCCACTGTTCATCGCTGGTTGACACTATCCTTTGTTAATTCTTGGTATGGGACCAATTCTTAATAGCACTTAAGTGCAATTAAGAAGTTTTTGTTAAGCACCCCAAGCACTGCCAAGATCAGGTCTCATGCTAGGCATAATTATGGTATTTCACATGCTGTATGCATGTTATGCTTTATTATTTTTACTCCTAATAATCATACAATTTGCAGCTAATAATTAATACTTCCATAGCATGCCCTCTTATCTATCATATTTGATTATTCCCTTTCTACAGCAATAAAAATATTGTCAGTCGCTAACCTGTTCTCTTTTTTGTTTCTCACCTGTCACTAACCTGTTCTCTTTTTTGTTTCTCACCTGTCGCTAACCTGTTCTCTTTTTTGTTTCTCACCTTTCCTTCTTTTCTTATGCTAACTTGTAACCTCCAGTCTCCTTACCATTATCTCCCACCAAGCTTGTTAACCCTAAAACATACGCATTTTTTATTTTCAAAATACAACCATCTCTTAAAAATTTACTATCCAAAGCTAAGGATTTTGCATTATATTATCACTAGCTCACCAAAAATGGAAGCATTTTTACATCTTTGTTTTGTAGACCTTTTTTTGAAACTAATAAAGGATGTAATGGGCCGTATTACTAAAACTAGCATTTTATCTTTATCTCCCTCAACAACCTAGCCCCCCCCCCCAATGACTTCAAGAACTTCTTTCTTTTAAAAGCAGCTAAATGAAACTCATCTTCTCTTTGCAACTTACAAGGCACTTTTAATGCCTGTCCGCTTGATTATATACCTACATACCACTTCAAATTAATCTACAAAAACTTAATCTCCCGCCTTCTAAAACAGATACAAAATCTGGACTGAAATACACAAACTGTACCAGACCTATTTTTTAAATATCTGCACCTCTTATTTCTAGAGACTGAAACACATATCTTTTCACCTATAAAACTATTCTCTCTAAATGTCTATATAATACTGCTATATAAGCGACTCAGGCTTAAAACACCCCAAGACTTGCACATTTCCAATTTGTGCTCAACCATCAAAATATTTGAAAAATCTAATCAGTGAGCAAGTCCCTGATTATATGAAAAGAGAACAGGTTAGCTAGTCATGACATTTTCTCAGAGATGCACAGCACAGACATAGATGCAGATTTAATAGCCTAACATCTATCAATAAAGTAACAAACACAACATTAAATTATATGAATGGTCTAATTTACTGAAGGTCTTTTTATTGAAACTGTCATTCACACTCTACTACATATTATGTTTGAATCCCACAAGTTTTTTGTCATGGAATGGTTTTCTAGTTTCACAACTACCTTAGCAACAGAACCATTCAAGTGGCCATTTGTAAATCCATTTTTCATACAGCCAGCCTTACTATTAGAGTGTTCCATAGATATCAGTTCTGGGACTCTTTTTCCTCCCTCTTTCTGAGTAACTAGTCTTTAGACCTTACTCCCTCACCTGTCAACATACAAACCAAATTACAAAGTGATTTTAACTCCTTTATGAACTATCCAAGCATTATCAAATTTATGAACAGTTAACATTGTTGACATGACTAATAGAACATGAAGTAGATTGGCAGGCCTTTCTTCCATATCACACACACACACACACGCGTGCACACACACACACACACACACACACACACACACACACACACACACACACACACACACACACACACACACACACACACACACACACCTATGGACAATTACAAGTCACTAATTCACCTGCTGCATATCTTTGGGAATGTGGGAGGAAAATGGAGCACCTGGGGAAAACCTACACGAACACTGGGAGTACATGCAGTTTCCACACAGAAGGTACCTGAGCCAAGAATCAAACCAGAGAACCTCTTGCTGTGAGGCAACAGTGCTACTCACTTCAACACTGAGACACTCATTTCAGAATAACATTCTGATTACTACAAAATAAATCTGCTATCCTGTTTTTGCAATCACCAAAAGATAAGATCCCATTTGGATTTCCCTACCTGACACACTTGTATAAACATTTCACCAAGTTAATGAGCTTGCATACTTCAGACTCCTCATGGAGCCATCATTCTCCATTAAGCCTCACACAACCATCACAGTTAAAGCACTGCAGTAATTAAACCTTAGTTATGGAATGTTAAATTTAGTGTCGCCAGAGGCAAGAACAGTTGTAGCCAAATGTAGTTGTACCTACATTACGAGAATATCCTAACCATAATCTTGTTGAACTCTTCTTCAAATACCACATTACATCAAACTACTGTGAATGAAATGTACTACTTTGTCGTTTTAAGAGAACCAAGAAACCACCACTGCTTACTCCTACAAAAGACAGGCTGGATCACTCTTTACATGACAAAGCAACCCTACTTCCTTCTGTTTTAATATTCAGATTAATTACTCTGCTCATTAGGTCCCTCACTGTTATCAAAGCTGCCACTAAAACCTCTCTATAGCCTTGTCTCTCCTTATCGCTAATAAAGATGAACCTTTTATTTGAAAGCAACAGCTTGCAAATATATTATTGATGAAAAAGTTTGAGCAAAATGGGATCAATGGCCAGCCTTCTGGAGCAGTCTTCATGGGGGAGGCAAGAGAGTTGCAACCACTGCAACACTTTAATGTTAAACAAATTTCATCCCACAAAAAATAAACACTTCAGGGATATTAGTTGAACTGATAAAAAATTGCAGTCTCGTTTCACTTTGGCTTCCTCTTTCATATGCATTCTAGTGTTCTTAAGAAAAGCAAAATTATATAAAGTGGTGTACATATAAGAATAAAATATTGCCTGCTCATTGTATTCCACATGTCTAATAAGATAAATGTTATGTTGTGCATCTAGTAACTGTACTGATACTGTGTTACTCACATCATATAAACTGTTTTTGTAAAATCTCTTGTACTGCTCACTATGGAGTCTGGATGGTCTGAAAAAGACCTTGGGTCAATCCACCCAACTAACAAGAAAATTAAGATGATAAATATTACAGATAAAGGAAAAGAAATGTATAATAAATTTTACAAGCAAATAGAAAGCAAATACATATATGGTTTAATGAAAGCTTAGTCCTCAGACAACCCTACAATTACTTTCTCATGCCAGTGTGCCATAAAATTCAAATTATATCCTGAGAAACAGACTGCCCTGGCAAACAAACAATATAAAGCAACAACTTAACGCTCATAACAAAGCTCAGATACAAAGGGAAAAAGACCAAACACCACAGAGTATGATAACTACTAAAATGCAAAAATAGCAGAATAAGTACAAAGTACTAACCCAGCAAATTTTACTTTATAAATCTGCAAGCGCTTGTTAAGACAAAATACAATTTCGGGCTACAGTTAAGCAGATAAATACCATCAAGAGTTTCACAAAGTCCATTTCCAAACATTTTAGCAGCACTGCTAACATTAATGTCCAAAGGATACCACTGTCCATCCAGCCCCTCTAAAACTAGTTTCCGTCACTGATATTCCCCAACCTAGCACCCCTACAAATATCTACCTAATAGATATTTGCCTAATATACCTTTTTAGTTTACAAACATTTCTACAGCAAAATGCACATAACAATCCATCATTTGATGTACAAAACAATCCATCATTTGATGTACAAAACAATCCATCATTTGATGTGCAAAACAATCCATCATTTGATGTACAAAACAATCCATCATTTGATGTGCAAAACAATCCATCATTTGATGTGCAAAACAATCCATCATTTGATGTACATAACAATCCATCATTTGATGTACAAAACAATCCATCATCTGATGTACATAACAATCCATCATTTGATGTACAAAACAATCCATCATTTGATGTGCAAAACAATCCATCCATCATTTGATGTACAAAACAATCCATCATTTGATGTGCAAAACAATCCATCATTTGATGTACATAACAATCCATCATTTGATGTACAAAACAATCCATCATCTGATGTACATAACAATCCATCATTTGATGTACAAAACAATCCATCATTTGATGTGCAAAACAATCCATCATTTGATGTACAAAACAATCCATCATTTGATGTGCAAAACAATCCATCATTTGATGTACAAAACAATCCATCATTTGATGCACAAAACAATCCATCATTTGATGTACAAAACAATCCATCATTTGATGTACATAACAATCCATCATTTGATGTACAAAACAATCCATCATTTGATGTACAAAACAATCCATCATTTGATGTGCAAAACAATCCATCATTTGATGTACAAAACAATCCATCATTTGATGTACATAACAATCCATCATTTGATGCACAAAACAATCCATCATTTGTTGTACATAAAAATCCATCATTTGATGTACATAACAATCCATCATTTGATGCACAAAACAATCCATCATTTGATGTACATAACAATCCATCATTTGATGTACAAAACAATCCATCATTTGATGTACAAAACAATCCATCATTTGATGTACATAACAATCCATCATTTGATGTACAAAACAATCCATCATTTGATGTACAAAACAATCCATCATTTGATGTGCTGCACTCTTCAAATGAGTAACAAACGGCAGCAGGTTTTTAACCTGCCAAAGGCAAACAAAAAAGTGTAGAGTGTGTATAGGACGAAACAAGACAGCTGGATGATATAAACACTTTATTGGTAAGTGCTTTGGCACCCACTCTAAGGTGCTTCATCAGACCATTTAAAATCACAGCACTAAACCTTAAATAATCACAAATCATCTATTACATCATCCAGACATCCAATCAGCCAAAAACATCATGAATAAGTAAAATTCATTATAAAAAAGTAGTACAAACAAGACACAGTATGATACAAAATAATCATCCTAGCATAAAAGCATTCAAAACATATAATTGAAACCATTAGACATAAAAAACAAAAACATATCCTATCTAATGGGTTGTGCTTGCAAGTAAAGTTTAAGGGGAACATTTGCATTAAGCCCAGGGGGTATATCTGCATGTAATCTTATGTATAATCCATCTTGTCTCATACTGTTCCAGGAGATTATTAAGATCACCCAGACGTGGATTAATATTTAAAGTACTAATTACCATAAAACCAAAACATTGGACACCTGGATGATATAATAGATGATGTGTGATTTAAGGTTTAGTGCTGTGATTTAAAATGATCTGATAAAGCACCTTAGAGTGAGTGTGAAAGCGCTTACCAATAAAGTGTTTATATGGTCCATCTGCCTTGTTTCGTCCTATACAATCTACACTTTTTTGTTTGCCTTTGGGAGTTTATTTGTGTTTTAGGACGTTTATCCATTAAGGTCTACCATTTTACTTGTCTTGAAGTTTTTAACCTGGCCCTCATAATGCTATACCCAAAAATACTTAACCATAAAAATGATGTTACAAGTTAAGACAATCTCAAATGCCTGTCCAATAGCCAAAAGCTGGAGAAAATTTTATATAACAAATGCTCAGTACATAAATTAGTATGGCACACTCAGGAATAAGCAGCATGACTTCAGTCCAAAACAGTATATTTTTATTGTTCTCTAATACAGTAACATGGAAAAAGGTCTAATAACAGGTGCAACTTTTCTAGACCTCAAACCATCCTTTGAAAATTATGGCCACTCAATGCTATTTCAAAAAACATAGTGACATAGGATTCTCTAAAAATCCATAATATGAATTATCAGTTACATAATCAAAAGGTACTTCATAGTAAAAGCTAATAATTATTTTTGCAGTTAATGCATAACAACCAAGGACATACCACAAGGGTCATTGTGTTAGGTCATTTATAAAAACTGAGGAGAACGACAACCTACCTGCCAGTCTCTCAGATCTACCCACTATAAGCAGACAGTGTCATCATAAGAACCCATAAAAATTACTCTATCCTAAATAAAATGCTGCAGACTTTTCAAAAGCCTGGAACTGGATTACTCACAACAAACTAGTAAAAAAAATCTCCAAAACTCCAAAATATGCTCTAGAGCAAATTAAGTCTTAACCCAAATTGAAAATATCAAATAAAAATCCCTAATATTGCCCAAAGAGACCAGAATAGCAGACCAGAAAACCAGTATATTCTACACAAACTTGAAGGGAAGCACAGTGGTATAGTGGCTGGAGTTATTGCCTCACAGCAAGAGGTTCCCCGGTTCACTTCTCAGCAGGGCTGCCTTCTGTGTGGAGTCTGCATGTCCTCCCTGTGTTTGTGTGGGTTTCCTCTGGATGCTCTGGTTTCCTCCCTCATTTGAAGAACACACAGGAGGTGGATTGGGTACTCTAAACTGGTCATAGGTGTGAGAGTGTGGTATGGAAGTATAACAGCGGCAGAGCTAGCCACCCGGCAGTGTGAACATTGACTCTAGATTACTGTCAGTGTTGAAGTGATACCCTGACCCCATGGTTAATGGGCCAATGGGAAAAAGGATTTGTGGATGTATGTATGTATGTATGCATGGTTCTACATAACCTTGAATGCCCTCCCCAAACACTGAGTAACACTGCACTGCTACGGTCAGCAACACAAAAAACACAGTTCTGAGATTTATTCATTTACATACCATTGCAACTCATACAGAAAGTAAAGCAAAGTGGTTCTTCAATCGATAAATTCCTAAATGATCACTGCCGCTAAACACCATGCTGCTAGAGAGTCCCCATTTCACTTAAGGACTCAAAATGGAATGCAATTTTAAGGCCAACATTTACATTAACCACTATTGAGAAAGCTTTTTTATGAATTAGCCCCACCATGTCAAATGACCTCCCACAAGAACTTCAAATAGCTGAATACTTCTTTACAGAATGAAACAAGGTTAAGAAACACGTAACAAAAACAAAGACACAGGACTGTTTCCTGCCAACCCCATTGCAAAAATAACTTTCCCACAAATGAAGGGCTCAACACTTGGTCTTCTTCTTCTTTCGGCTGCTCCCATCAGGGGTTGCCACAGCAGATCAACTGTTTCCATTTCTTCCTGTCCTCTGCATCTTGCTCTATCACACCAACCACCTGCATGTCCTCTCTCACCACATCCATAAACCTTATCTTAGGCCTTCCTCTTTTCCTGTTACCTGGCAGCTTCATCCTTAACATCTTTTCCCAATATACTCTGCATCCCTCCTCAGCACATGTCCAAACCAATGTAATCTTGCCTCTCTGGCTTTGTCTCCAAACCTTCCAACCTGGGCTGACCCTCTAATATACTTATTCCTAATCATGTCCATCCTCGTCACACCCAGTGCAAATCTTAACATCTTCAACTCTGCCACGTCAAGCTCTGACTTTTTTGTCAATGCCACTGTCTCCAACCCATATAACATAGCTGGTCTCACTACCCTCTTGCAGACTTTCCCTTTCACTCTTACTGGTACTCGTCTGTCACAAATCACTCCTGACACTCTTCTCCACCCACTCCATCTTGCCTGTACTCTCTTCTTCACCTCTCTTCCACACTCACCATTACTCTGAACTGTTGATCCCAAGTACTTAAACTCATTCACCTTCGCCACCTCTACTCCCTGCATCCTCACCATTCCTCTATCCTCTCTCTCATTCACACACATGGGTATATACAAAATATTAGGAAGAGTATATATGTCTAATTTATATAGTGTATCTACTGCTAACAAAATGTTTAGTTTACATCCAACAATAACATTAGCTTGCGAGCTTAGATATAACACATCTGCAGTATAATTTAATATTTACTTATCCTGCCTATAGGATGATCTTTTCCATTACTTAAGAGCATTACAACAGGTTTATATACCAATTATATATGACAGACCTCTTATCAAAGGTTTGAGTTTTTAACAAATGTATCGTCTGTAAAGTTCATATAATGTTTACTCACATGTCAAAGTTCACATTCTTTGTTCAGACCATATACCTCTCAACTTCTAAGTGGAAGAAATCTTGACAAAGCCCAAAATATTGAGGGACAAAGGCCCAAAATCAGGGAAAGATTTGAAATACTGCCCTTATAAACACAGAAAGTCGATAGAGTAACATTTTTGTTTCATTAACATGCATTTGAGAAAGGATACTTAAGTATATGTCATTATTTAGTGACTTCAGACGTCAATGATTTGCCAGAATATCACAGATTTTAAGAGGAACCAACCAAAAATGAGAAACAAAAATCTGGACAGTTGAGAATTATGTTCAGAAGTAATGCCTGCACATTGTTTTGCCCCACGGCTCAGGTTGTGACTGAAAATAGTCCCACAAAATAGTCTAGTTCACTTACACGTTTAAGAAGGATCTAATAAAAAGAGAGCCAAGAGTTACTTAACAAACAGAACCACTTATTACAAAGCTAAACAAAGCTGAATAAACAGCAGAAGTCCTGCATCAAATCAGCCAATTTAGCAAGCATTCTAATGAATACATTAAATTACATAACCCATTTATTTAAAAGGAAACACAAGATAGATGCTAGCAGCTAAGACTACCTGCATTCTCAACACTGACTTGCCCCACTGAAAATCAGTGACACTGATATAATGGCTTACTTAGCAGGACTGCACCTTAAAGACTGAAGTGTTGATGAGGTTACTCTGTAGCTGCACCGGATTTACGAGTTTAGGTAATGCCTCAAGGACACAAAGATTTTCCGGTAAAAGGCAGGCCATTCCAAAGCTTAAATCCTCTGAAAGAAAACATTTCACTAGAACTGCAGAGTACTTGGAAAAGAACATGAAATGAGAGCTGGTAAGAGCATGGCCCCAACAAGAGAGGGCAAGTACCACTAGGAGGCAGTGACTCAAGAGGAATATACCGTTGGACTAGCGGGTTACAATACTGACATTTCAGCAGCGGATTTCAGGTACATTCTACACAGTGGTGCTCTTCAGGAAAGAGCAGTACAAACCAGACTTACTTAGGATGAAAGGTTGCACAGTGAAAACAGGGAGAAGGCCATGCTTTCTAGCAAGGAATAAATATTCTTCAGATCAGTCTGGTTATGCATATAATGGATTTAATGTACATTAAAAACAAAACAACCCTTATATTCAAATTATTTGTGAAAAAGACAGTTGACATAAAGGATGCTTAACCTCAAACAATAAAGTCTCCCTGATATTTACATGTCACTTAGTATACTAGTTTCTGTGCTTGCTTTTTATTCAACTTTGGGTGTTTCTTGTAGGTTCATTGGTAAGTACTAGGCTAACTGCCCTTGCATGCTATGTTTAGACTAGCCAATTTCCGTTTTTGTCCTTGAAATAGCCTACCCAATTTGGTTATGAATTGTCCTTACCCATTCCATTGTTGATAATTATGCATTACCCTAATAAGTATAACTGGGATCACACCATAGATAATTTGTGGGGACCCATGCATGGGATAAAGCTTTTAGCAGCTGTGTCTATACATTAGTAGTACAGGGAGCAGTCCTGGGGTAAATGTTCTGTTTCCCATCCATGTACTTGAAAATAGACAGGGATGAACTTTGTTTTATGTGGATAAGGACACTGTTCCACAGCAGCGGTATCCTCTGCGAGACATACTTGTCCCTTCAAACCATTCTGTTCACATTGCTGAAGAGGTCTAGATCCCTGGAGAGTATTTCACATGCTATTTGACTTGTTGATGTGCAGTAAATCCATCAGTAATGGGGGGGCGGATGCCATGTATGCCAGACACAAGTCATCTCTTAGCAGACTGTAGAATAATGAATATAGTGACAAGGCTTTGAGTCTGCTCATGTAGGACATGTTTTATAGGCTTTGTATCCTTTTAGTAAGTTATCTCTATGGGTGTTCCACTTGTATGTGTCTGGACAGATGCATGCCAAAAGGGACATTATATTCAATGAATGGCCTAAAGAGAGATACATAAAAGGGGACAATAACATCCCTAGATCTAGACACACTCTTTTTTTATAAGCTGTACAATATAGGAGGACTTTCTTACAAAAATAGACACATGTTGGTCAAATGTTAGATCACTGTCCACCTAAGTTCCCAAATCCTGAACTACTGGGTCAACTCTTATGGGAGAATTAACAGCGTGGTAGTTCCTTGGGGTAGGTGAATTCCAAAAACATACAGTAATGCATTTTTTGGCATTAAGTTTCAGTCCATGATTTTGACAACAGTTATTTATTTGAGAGAAACCTTCTTGCAGGATTCTATAACTGCTCCTAGCTTGCAGTTATCTGCAATCTTAGTCAGCCAGAGCCCTTTGGTATTGACTTTTAATTCAGGAAAGTAGATGCTGAACAGGAGAGGTCCCAACATAGAATCCTGGGGGACTCCACTGGTGACCGGTCTCTTTGTGAAGGTAACGTCTTCTGCTTTGATCATCTGCATCCTATATGTGAGCCAGTTGTCAATCCTGTGGGTGACATAGGGGTTTATTCCCAGTTTATTTAGCTTTTCTACGATGCCTGGTTGGGAAATTGTGTCAAAAGCTTTGGCCAGGTAGAGGTATGTGGTGTGTAACATTTTTCCTTCATCCATTGCTTTGGTGGCCTTTTCAACATGACCTTCCCTTGATGAATCCAAACTGAGACACTTCTATTTATTTATTTAACATTTGTTTACTGGGAAAGTCTGACTTGGGACAAAGACAATTTTCAGCAGAGGCCCAGGGAGAAACGCTCCAGATGCATGTCTTTGTAAAGTGGGAGGAAACCAGAGCACCCAGAGGAAACCCACATGAACGCAGGGAGGACACTGATTCTAAAGACAATCACAAAGCATTCTTTAGCTATGTCAAGAATCTCAATGGCAACACTCAGAACTGCTCTGAGTTACTGCACAATGGCACTAAATATACAGAACCAACTGATATTGCCAACATCCTGGCAGATAGGTTCAGTTCTAACTTTACCCCCTCTCACCCCCTAAAGGGCCCATCTCTATAGGGGAAGAATGCAAAGTTCCTGTAATCACTGCTGCACAGGTAAAAACCACACTCTCCAAAGCCAAGAACACAGCATCCATGGGACCTGACAACATCCCAGGCTGCATTCTACATGAACTACAGAATGAACTGGCACCCCACCTAAGTACCATGTTCGATCATAGCCTCACCGTAGGCTTTGTGCCCACTGAATGGCACACAGTGATGGTTATCTCACTCCACAAAGGGGGAGCTACCATGAACCCCGGGAACTACCACCCCATTAGCCTGACGAGCCTGGTCTGCAAGGCCATGGAATGTATCATCATGGAACTTATAAACAAAGACATTGGTAATCTCCAAGCTCTGGACCCCACCCAGTTCGGGTTTGCAAAAAGCAGATCATGTCTCCTAAACCTGATAGACTTCTTTGAAGCAGTCACCAAAGCTGTAGACGAGGGTAAGGTGATTCACACAGCCTATCTAGATCGCGCCAAGGCTTTTGACACCATCCCCCACTCTGGAATTATAGATAAACTCACTAAACTAGGTATAAATCCCTATGTCACAAAATGGGTTGCCAACTGGCTCACTGACAGAACCCACATTGTGAAAGTATCAGATTCCAAATCTGACTTCAGACCAGTGACAAGTGGAGTACCACAGAGTTCAGTCCTGGGTCCTCTCCTGTTTGGTATCTACTTCTCTGAAGTACAGGCTAACACAGAAGGTCTTTGACTAAGGAAGTTTGCAAATGACTGCAAATTAGGAGCCATAATAGAAACTCCTAATGATGTGAATATCCTACAAAAGGGCCTCACTGAAACAGATGCCTGGTGTCAAAGCCATGGCCTCAAGCTCAATGCCAAAAAGTGCATTGTCATCCCCTTTGGTAAAAACTCTGTACCCATGAACTGCCACATAGGCGGTAGTCTACTTAACACTGAAAGTGTGATAAGAGACCTTGGGACACAGGTGGACAGTAGTCTCTCCTTTGATAATCACATCGCCACAATAGTCAGGAAATCCTTCTACGTGGCACACCTCATCACAAAAGGTTTCTCATCCAGGAAAAAAGAGGTCATTGTTCCCCTCTGCTCGTCACTCATTAGACCCATTATAGAGTACAACACCCCTTTTGGTATGTACCTCACAAGACATCAACAACAACTGGAAAGGCCACAGAAATACCTCACAAAGAGGATTACCGGCCTCAAACAGATGCCCTACACAGACCGTCTCAAAAAACTCCAGCTTTACTCCATTGCATATCGCCTACACATAGTCGATCTCTGAGTAACATACAAAGCTATGTCAAACCCAGAGCTGTTGGACATGCTCCACTTAAAGAAATCCCAATCTCTCCGAGCTACATGCTCTAGGGACATAAACCTTGTCACCAAAATAAACAGAACATGCCGGAGGGATAGATTCCTGTCCCAGAGACTTCCCATACTCTGGAACAAACTACCCATCTATATCAAACAAAGCTCCTCATTAACACTCTTCAAGAAAAATCTTGATTATTGGATGGGAAATAGGAAATTCACCCTGGGGATCACTTCTGTAACTCTGCCCAACAGGGGCACAGGAAAATAATTTTCTTGGGTGGTGAAAGTCAGGGTACCTTTTTGGCTAGGCTTATACAGGCCCTAGGGCCAATAGCCTAGGACGTACCTATGAACATGCAAACTCCACACAGAAGGCACCCCAGCCAAGAATTGAACCAGAGAACCTCTTTCTGTGAGGTGACAATGCTACCGCTGCACCACTGTGCCCTTGTCTAGTGTTTGGATGTTCATTTTGTCCTGGTTAATTAATTCCATGATAAGTTTTTCCATGGCTTTGCATTTGAGGCTGGTCAGACTTAAGGGTCCACTAGTTTTTGATTCTCCCAGTGGGGTCTTCTCTTTCTCTGAGACTATTGCTAGAATGTCCCAATGTCTTCAGTGAGAGAACACTGAGGTTTCTCAGAACCTCAGACAATACTATGAGTTTTTACAGAAGGATTTTCCAGAACCTGCACCCATTCCTTCTGTCTTGTCTGATTTAGAGGGTGTGTATCTTACTGCCTGCAAGTTTCCTGATAGCTGGCAAGCTGTCCCTAACAAGGCAGATAGGATGTATAAAGTTCCTCAGTCATTTAAATATTTATACATTATTCCCAAACCTGACCAAGCAGCTATAGCCTTAGTTGACTCCACTGCTGCTAAGTATTTAGTTAATTCCAAACCTACTCTTTCTAATAAGAATCGGAAATTATTGATAGGTATGTGAAAAAAGGGGTCCACTTCTAAATCTTGAAAGCTCATAATCTCGAAATTCAAAATACTGAGTCCAAAATCTTGAGAAAGCTCAAAATACTGAAAACTCAAAATACTGCATTTCATAATATCAAAAAACAGAGTACACCAACACTTACAATATTCCAGCACAACTACATAACAAAAAATATAACTCTTCTCCAACTATAACTAGGGGGAAGCCCCCATGCATCCCCCCATGCCCCATGCTACTTAAATATATCAACTCCAAGATCGCACTCCACAGACGAAAATGGCAAACATACCATTATGTGCTTCATGACTGTCTTTTCTCACCTTAGTCGTGTTCTATTTTAATTTGCTATACTACAACATAACTCATCTTAATGTAGTAAAGTGCGATCTCGGAGTTGATATATTTAAGTAGCAGGGGGTGTTGCGGGAGCAGCCCCCAGGGGGCCTTGCCCCCCTGCTAATAGTTGGAGTAAACTAATATGCTTTGTCTTTTGTTTGTTTCTCTAAGTACTTCTGGTGGAGTATAGTAAGTGTTGGTATCCTGTAGTTTTTTTCGATATTATGAAATCCAGTATTTTGAGCTTTCAAGATTTTGGACTCAGTATTTTGAATTTCGAGATTATGAGCTTTTAAGATTTAGAAGTGGACCAGAAAAAACGGCATGCTTCTTTAATTTTGATTTTCAGAATTTTATATTGTCAGGTTCATATGTTAAAGTTTGTTGTGACATACTGTGAAAGTTTGAGGAATGTTTTATCTAAAATTTCTTCTTGTAAAGAAAAAACTTTGTTTGTAGTGTGTGTGTGTGTGTGTGTGTGTGTGTGTCTGTGTGTGTGTGTGTGTGTGTGTGTGTGTGTGTGTGTGTGTGTGTGTGTGTGTGGGTGTGTGTGTGTGTGTGTGTGTGTGTGTGTGTGTGTGTGTCTGTGTGTGTGTGTGTGTGTGTGTGTGTCTGTGTGTGTCTGTGTCTGTGTGTGTGTGTGTGTGTGTGTGTGTGTGTGTGTCTGTGTGTGTGTGTGTGTGTGTCTGTGTCTGTGTGTGTGTGTGTGTGTGCGTGTGTGTGTGTCTGTGTGTCTGTGTGTGTGTAGGTGTGTGTGTGTGTGTGTGTGTGTGTGTGTGTGTGTGTGTGTGTGTGTGTGTGTGTGTGTGTGTGTGTGTGTGTGTGTCTGTGTGTGTGTCTGTGTGTGTGTGTGTGTGTGTGTGTGTGTCTGTGTGTGTCTGTGTGTGTCTGTGTCTGTGTGTGTGTGTGTGTCTGTGTGTGTGTGTGTCTGTGTGTCTGTGTGTGTGTGTGTCTGTGTGTGTGTGTGTGTGTGCGTGTGTGCGTGTGTGCGTGTGTGTGCGTGTGTGCGTGTGTGCGTGTGTGCGTGTGTGTGTGATTCTGTTGATACTTCTTTTTAGGGCTATGGCCACTGGGTGTTTTGAGGAGGTTTGCATGGTTGCATTATCAGAACCTCTTAGATGGTATAAAAAATGAGATTTTAAATTCTCATTTGGATAGAGATTTAGTGTTTGGCCTCTGTTGCAGAGCTGATTAAAAAGAGTGATTAAAGGAGCAAGCTTATCCAGGGATTCTCTAAAAATTTTCAGCCTTTTTTTTCCAAATTGCCCAAGAAACTTTTCTTCTCCTCATCCAATTTTGGTAAAAAACAGAATAAACAGTCACAACAGAATTCAGGTAAGCAGATGTTTAAGAGTGGCAAGGGTATTCCAAAAATAAGTCTTAAACCTCCCAAATTCAAGGACAGTCCAACAAGTCTGAATGACTGTTTAGGAGACCTTGTGATCCCCTCCCATTCTGGGCCTCTCTTCTCTTCAATAAAGTCTGAATCTCCATTTCTGTCTTTGGCAACAGATTGTTTCAGACAAAGGGGTTCTGAAAATCATTCATCAGGGCTACAATCCTTCTTTCCTGGGGGGGGGGGGGGGGGGTCATTCCTCATTCTGTTGATCAGATTCATTTGTTTCCTCCTGTCTTCATCACATGCTGTCCCAATGAGTGATAGAACCAGTTCCTCCTTCCCAGGTTCCCAGGTGGGGAAGGGTTTTTATTCAATGATGTTCCTAGTGCCAAAGAAAGAAAATGTTTGGAGACAAGTTCTGGATCTTTCTTTCCCGAACCTGTTTGTAATAGTGCCCATATTCAAAAAGATGTTACTTCACAACCTGTTACGCCTTCTGTTTTTTTCAGGTTTCCTGGTAACACTAGACTTGCTTATCATCACATCCCTAGTCATCCAGACATCAGGTGTTCCTTAAGGTTTTGTGTGTCTGGATCACATTGTCGCTTCTCTTCTTTACCATTTGGAATCACTGCACCAAGAGTGTTCACAAAGTGTTTATCTCCAGTTATAGCTCATTGCAGGCTACAGGGTATCCATCATTTTCCATATTTAGGTAACTTGTTTATCTTTGCAGAGTTTTTCTCAAAATGTCAGGAATCTCTCTCTTGACTGAGAGATCTCTTACACAAACTAGTATTCCGAGAGAACATTCAAAAGTCTTTCTTAACCCCTTCACACAGGATTGTGTTCCCAGGATGTCAAGTAGACACCTCAGTTCAAAGAGCTTTTCTTCCACAGGAAAAACAGATATTTGTTTAGATCAGTTTCTAAGGTGTTCCCCTCAGACTTCAGTAACTGGGAGGGAATACCTCAGGATTTTGTGTCTCATGGCATCTATGATTCTCATGATACCCTTGGCAAGACTCCACATGAGAAAGATACAGGGGTATATGAAATATCTTCGGTCCCAGAACCAACACCCTTTATCTTTTCAGATCCCACTACTGGGATTGTCAGAAAAAAATTCTTGGTGGAGACAACAGATATCCTTAAATCCATATCTCACCTTCTCTCTTCATCCCTGCTCCAAAGCAGTCAGTCACTACAGATACTTTGGACTTTGCTTGGGGAGCAGTTTCAGAAGAGATAAACGTTTATGGGGTGTGGGACACCTAGGACAGACACAAGCACAAAATATCAAAGAGATGCTTGCCCTGATTAAGGCAGTCAAGTCTCTGAACCATCTTTGGTCCCCAGAAACTCTTCAAGTGGTTACAGACAATACCACAGTGATGTGGTACAGCAACAAGCAAGAGAAAACCAGGTTGCATCCCCTTTGCAGACTAGCCATGTTAACTTGTGGTATAGTGCCACAGCACAATCTCAGTCTACAGGCATTCTATATTCCATCAGAGCAAAATTGCATGGAAGACAAGCTGAGCAGGACCAGGGCAGACCCTCACAAATGGAAACTAGATCAGGAGTCTTCAAGATTTGATCCATCTGTGAGGAATTCCTCAAATAGAACAGTTTGCCTCCTCTCTGAACAATCAACTTGCAAAATTCTGTTCCAGGACTCCATGCAAGAAGGCCTGTAAGACCAATACCTTTTTTTCCTTTGGACAGGAATGTTCCTGAATTCCTTTCCACCCTTTCCACTAATATCCAGGATACTTTTGAAGATTCAGAAGTAATCCCCCCAAATTCATTGTGGTCACTCCCTTCTGGCACATGCAACCATGGTTTATCTTCCTTTTGGAAATGGCCTGGGGCAATTACTGCAAGCTTGCTCACAGAATGGATCTACCCACACATGAACAGGGGTGTTTGATGCACCCCAACATCAATCATCTTCAGTTGACTGCCCGGATGATAGGGTCTTAATCCCTTTTAGGCACCTGTTTTTTGAGGACGTGCAGCAGGTACTAAAGGACACAAGAAAGCCTGTGGCTAGAAATATTAACAAATGGAAAAGGTTTTTAGTTGGTGTCAACTACATAATCAGCACCCACTACTTGGTCCTCTGTACATACTGTCACAAAGCACTCTACTCGATTCCTTCTCTCGGTCTAGATCAAGCTTTGCTAGGGCCATTCTCCAGGGGTTGCTGGACCCTGCTCCTTCTACCTCCCAAATGTAGTTCCCATCACGAACATGGGATCAAAATGTTCAACACCGGAAGTATACCCCTCACTGGTGAGATCAGATCATAAACTAATCTCGCTGAAGGTCCTCATCCCGCCCCCACCTGAAACAAAAAAGACCACAGTGAAAAACTTCTCAAAAGCCGATTTCACACTTCTAAAAACTAGTGTGGTCTCCTTTAAGGCCCCTGAGCCAGTGGTAAACATTACTCAAACCGCTGAATCACTTACAAATGCCTTCTACCAGCACCTGCAGGACTGCATGGATCAGGCAATCCCAAACAAAACTAAGACTCTCTGTACCAAAGGCAAGCGTCCAATCTGGTGGACCCCAGCCATAAACAAGCTCTACAACAAAAGGAGGAAGCTACTACAAGATAGAGCAAAATCCTTGAAAGGTAAGACACCTTTGATCATTATAAGTAAAAAACTAAGAGCTCTCATAAAATCATCCAAGGCAAATTTTGAGAGAAAAATCGCCAAGGACTCTAAAGACAATCATAAGGCCTTCTTTAGCTATGTTAGAAACCTAGGAGGAAACTCCCAGATATGCTCAGAATTAGTTCAAAATGATGTGAAAATTACTGAACCTACACACATTGCTAACATACTGGCTGACAGGTTCAGTGCAAACTCCCCTCCCCAAAAGGAGAGATATCTATTCCAGAGGATTGTAGCCCCCAAACATCTCCAACGCCCAGGTGAGAACTGCCCTCACTAAGGCAAAAACACAGCATCCATGGGACCGGATGGTGTCCCCGGCTGTGTGCTTCATGAACTCAACGAGGAATTAAACCCACAGTTAGGACAGCTGTTTAATCTTAGCCTCACCTCAGGATACGTACCCAAGGAGTGGCGCACGGCGACTGTGGTCCCACTTCATAAGGGCGGTGCCTCCACAGACCCTGGAAATTACCGCCCCATTAGCTTGACAAGCCTTATCTGCAAAGCCATGGAGAGGATCATAATGGAACTCATAAATAAAGACATAGGGAACTTGCAGACTTTGGATCCAACCCAGTTTGGCTTTGTCAAAGGCAGATCCTGCCTCTTAAACTTGGTTGACTTTTTCGAGACAGTCACCAAGGCCATTGATGAGGGAAAGGCAGTCCATACAGCCTACCTCGACCTGGCAAAGGCCTTCGACACAATACCCCACTCAGGTATCATCGAAAAACTCATCAGCTTGAATGTAAACCCATACATCACAAGATGGGTTGCAAACTGGCTAAGTGACAGAACCCACAGGGTCAGAGTTGCTGGAGCCATGTCAGACTCAAAGCCTGTCACAAGTGGTGTCCCACAGGGCTCAGTCCTGGGTCCACTCTTGTTCGGCATCTACTTTTCTGAAGTACAAGCAAACACAGGAGGGTTATGGCTGACAAAGTTTGCAGATGACTGCAAACTGGCCATAGTCGAAAACACATCTGACACAGATATCCTCCAGAAAGGCCTTACAGAAACGGATAACTGGTGCCAGAGCCATGGCCTGAAGTTAAACGCCAAAAAATGCATAGTCATACCCTTCAGGAAAAACAAGGTTACCCCTAGCTACCATATAGGTGGCAATCCACTGAGCACAGAAAAAGTCATCAGGGATCTGGGGACCCAAGTTGACAGTAGCCTTCGCTTGACACTCATGTTGCTAAAGTAGTTAGGAAAACCTTCTATATCGCCCACCTGATCATGAAGGGATTCACATCTAGATCAAGGGAGGTTATCGTCCCCCTGTACTCATCACTCATTAGACCTATGATTGAGTACAATGCCCCGTTCGGAATGTATCTGACCAGACACCTGATGCAGCTTGAAAGGCCCCAAAAGTTCCTCACCAAAAGGATAAAGGGTCTCAAAAATATGTCTTATGCTGCCCGACTGAAAGAACTCCAGCTCTATTCAGTCTCATACCGCTTGCTCAGAGGTGACCTGTGCCTGACATATAAGGCCATGTCAAACCCAGATTTTATGAATATGCTTCACCTCAAAAAATCTAGATCCCTCAGAACCACAAGGGCGGGAGACTTAAACCTTGACACGGTTATAAATAGAACATGCTGGAGGGACAGATTCATCACCCAGAGACTCCCTATGCTGTGGAACAAAATCCCGGTACATGTGAGGCAGAGCACCTCGCTGGCCTTGTTCAAAAGGAATCTTGACCAATGGATGGGAGATCGCAGATATACCCCAGGGATTACTTCAGTGTCACTGCTTGACAGAGGCACAGAAAAATGATAGGCATAGTTTTTATTCAAACTAAAGGGGTGGCGAAAGCCACATAACTATGGGCTAGGCTTATAAATGCCCTTGGGCAGATAGCCTAGTATGAACCTATGAACCTATGAACCTATGAACCTATAGTAATCCACCCATACAGCTCAGGCTACTGCAGCAGTGCTCAGTTACCATAATAGTAGGTGTTCAAATTATCATTGCTGAAGTAGTCGTTCCCTCCCTCCACCCCCCCCCCCCCCAGTTGGTTTTTGGAGGATTTAGTTTTTTTTTTTATGCCAATGTGTGGATATTTATTTTTTGTTATTCATAGCATTGTCCTTTTAGGGCTCATCCTCCCTCTCTCCCTCTGCTGACAGAAAAGCTCTGAATAGCTTGTTCTTTATCTAGCTAATACCTATCATGAGCTGTGCATAACAATTACCTGGGAAATGGCTGCAAGCTGTGTGGTACCTGTTGAGCCCATGTTGGTTCAAGTACAGAGTTCAAAAGCACAGACCCAAGGACAGCCATTACCATGTTTCTGTTCACCTCCATAGTAGTGAGATCACATGACCTAAAGGACACTTGACATGGAGGTCACATGCCTGAAGAGGTGTAGACACATCAGAGTGATGCTGCATATTCAGTGTTTATTGCCCCTTACAAGGAAATAGCAGTACAGTGGCTAGGACTTAGTGAAAGAGGAGGAAGGGCTGAGACAGTACAGTTAGAAACTAGAAACAAAAAAACAGAGGAGCATCCAGATGGGTCATATGAAGACAGAAGGAGTGCAGGGGAGAAGGGTTTTTTTATGTGGATTATTTATTTATTTATTTATTGACATTTGTTAACCGGGTTGGTCGAGCTGGGATTGTGCACCATTTTCAGTGGAGTCCCGAAGAGAAAAGCTAAAAAAAAAAACGCAAACAGTTTACAGAGAATCAAATATCTGAGTCAAAAATATGGTCAAAAACAGTTATACAAGAACATTAGAGAGACAAAGCAGAAATTCAAAACAGAACTTGAGAATATATAGTTCCTGGTTAACGCTTGCTAATAAAAATAACTAATATATAGTAGAAAACTGATTGTTGAAGCAAGCGGTGACCGAATGAGACGTGCTGTTCACTCCAAAAGACAAATCTCCACTAGATACAGTTCAAATGGTGCATGAATCACTTTATTAATTAGATTGTATAAAACGATGAGTGCTTTCACTAGCTTGTAGCTTCTTCAGATCGGAAATGCTGAGGATAAATGCATACGCATTATATAGTTGATGAATAATCACAGTGATTGGTTAATTGATAAATTAAAGCAAAAAGAACTACATTAGGTGGGACTTGGAAAATCCTCATATCTTATACAGCACAATAAAATGCAATGCGTCCCATAATAAATATTGCTGTATATGAGAGTTCCACTGATATGAACACTAATAAATAAGGCAATACTCATTCAACGAAATATTAACCATGTTAAAATACATTCATTAATAACATAATGATTAAAAATAACCTTCTTGTCAGGAAGACTAGATTAAAAATCAGACTCAAAAAATGTATCTTACAATAAGACATTATCATAGTCATAAGTACAGCAAAAGTACTATTACTGAAATTCAAAACACATGATATATACATATCAATATTTTTACAGCCTAAAAAATATATTTACATATTTACAAAAAGAGTTAAGTCTCAACAGTATTGATTGTAGAGTTTAATACGTATCCTAGTGGAGTATTTAGCTGTATGTGGAGGGACTGAAAAGGTATATAGTAGGGTTGTGGGGAGCTTAAGTAGGGGATTGACAAGGACATATTTTGGAGTTGAGTTAAATTAGGTGCCCTTTTCAATTTTGCTGTAAAAGGAAGAGAAGGAGGGTAGTAAGGTGCAATTGGGTGGAGGAAGGAGGATAAAAGGGTAGTGGCAAGGGCACGTGAGCAGATGCATATACAGACAAAGGAAAGGAGAGACACTAACACATAAGGGTGGGGTAGCAGGTAAGCTACACTGACACACACATGGCAGATGTTTGGTGATAGGGAGGAATGGAAGACAAA
This sequence comes from Protopterus annectens, assembly GCF_019279795.1. Taxonomy (NCBI): domain Eukaryota; kingdom Metazoa; phylum Chordata; order Ceratodontiformes; family Protopteridae; genus Protopterus; species Protopterus annectens. The sequence continues at coordinate 688,448,345 of NC_056751.1, forward strand.
CACGGGGCAGGAAAGGAAACATAAGGAAGTAGAAAACAGAAATGGGAAGAGGGAGTGGTAGAGGGGGTCTACCTGTCCATCCCAGAGGTTACCCCACCTTCATGTCATTCATCTCTGTGGTTGACATTAAGGGTGGGTGCAGACTCCCAAAGTCTGATGGTTGGTGCCAGCCAGATGCATGACTCAACAACTCATACAAGGAGGTGCTCCAGAGTGGCTGTCTATGCATCTCACTTCCAATTGACCTCACTCTGAACTGGCTGGTGTTCTTACATTTGAGTGACCCAGGTGGGCCTCCTGCACCATTTACCAAAGAAGAGTATTCACCACCTATCCCAGGATGTGGCTATGGAGACAAAGCCCTCTAGGTTACCTTCCACAGAGTCTTTGTTCTCATCCTACAGTGGGGTAAGTCTTAGGACAACCAGGGGCCCAGTGATCAGTGTTCCAATGGCTAAAGTGTGTGGTTTCCACTGCCTCACCTCTGCATGTTCAAGTTATTGTTTATTAGAGTGATTTTCTCCGAAACACTCTACAAAAACTTGAATTTAAGCAATGAGTATCCAAACTTAAGTACCAAACCAATTTACCAAAAAACAAATAAATAAATATGCATTAGAAAAAATATTTCATACATCGTTGTTATAAATCAATGCAGGCCCACTGTCATAGATAAGCATGTGAAAAAGACCAAATAAAGCAATGTTCACAAATGTGTACATCCAAAAATTTACATTAGATATAAAACAATATCCTGTTTTATAAAAAATGGCATTCCCTACAGCTGAACTAATATGCAGAGTTTTTTTTTTCGCAAATGTCCCAAAGTCAATACTCAGCAGTGGAACAGCCAAATGCTGATAAACAAATGCCAGCTTTTAATATATAATATAAAAGCTGCAACTGTAATTTTATATAAACGGTAATCTGAAAAGAATCTGTATATGCTGCTGAAATCTCTGAATGACAGAAATAGAGCAAAATCCAAATAGTGTGGCTGATCCTGGAGAGAATGACAACAAATGGAGAGAAGAAATAAAAGAAAACAAATATGCAGGTCAGCATGTGAAGCACGTGGCATAATCTGACTGCCATATCAAACAACCACCAGCAATATCCTGCACTCACCCTTGGAGAGCCTCTCTGGCTGGCCAGTCTATTGGCCTCAGTCTCTTGTGGTGCTGCAAAGCAGAATTATAATAAGACCACTTCAACATATCCCTAACAAAGGAACTGACAACCATTTATTGTCAAAGCCTGTATAACACTACAGATGAAAAGCCAATCAACTTACAAAAAGTATGTAGCTCTTGCTTCTTAATCTCCTCTTCTCACTGGTAGCGAAGGTCTTGGGACACCTCTATCAGTCACTGTATTTGTGGTGACACTGTTCTCCAGAGCAAGGGATACCAGCGCCACAACTTAACTCCCTGGCATACTGTTGCCACGCATTCATCTTGTACAGGGCACAGTCCCTATTGCCTGACAACTGCATACAGGAGTTATTGTAATGTAACACATTCATATAGTAGCCATGCATGGAGCTCACACACAAAAGGCAAGTGTCTGCTGGGGGGGTGGATGGAGGGACATAACTGCAGTAAGAATATATGGGCAATGACTGGAACAGTAGGGGGGAAATTAGGTCAACTGTACACATTGTGGCTGTCCTAAGCCCATCTGTGGGAGGCCATAGTGAAAGAAAATACTGTTTTGGCTGTGTAGGTTAGCACCCCATATGGGGTGGTGTGCGAAAGATCAAACCATGTTCTAGAAGTCAGGTGACAAGCAACATGGATGGGGACTGGGGTTCATGATGTGGATTTGGGCCAGACTACAGAAGTATGTTGATGTGGACAGACTGCAGTGTGATCTGTTTGCCATAGGCTACAGAATACTCATTACAGACTATGTAGCCTACAGGCTGAATGTTGCATCTTGTGCTGTATACACTGTGACACTGCATGATATATTGTGGTGATCTGAATGTGTTCAAATGTACAGCAGCCATGTCACATGCCACTTGCATAGATGCAACACAGCCAGTGCACAATGGCCACATATGTGGTCTGTGTTTGGTAACATATACCAATATATATGTACATTCATGTGTACAGATACCATGATAGGACCAAAGCATCAACAAGGCTTGAAAAGGTCACTGCAACAGAAAGACAAGCATACCTGCGGCCTGCCCTATGCACACAGAGTAGATGAATGCCAGACAAGAACAATAGTGATAAGGACTTCCAAGATAGCAGCACATCGAGTCATAGTTTAACTTCAGATCTCCCAGTGTGAAAACAGAAACTCAGAAGGGAGATCCAGTGAACTGGCATTTTTGGGTAAATTTCAGTAACTGGCTAGTTAGTGCACTGTCTGGATGTCAGCAAAAAAGGAATTCAGAGAAACTGAAAGAAAATCAATCACAAAAGGTGAGGAAAAAACACATACTGGGAAGAATTCTACAGCTCTTCAGCAAAAAGCAGTGTAAACTCCAGCTTTGGTGCAAGGCATGACTTCCAGTAACCTAGAGGAAAAAGTAAGTCAAATGTACTCAGAGCTGTTTAAAATAAATAAAACACTGATGGAATATATCAACATAATATACAAAAGGCTGGAAAGAATTGGAAGAAACATTAAACAGATATTCAGATGAGGTGGTAAACGAAGAAAAGGCTGGCTGAATATGAGATTACTCAAGAAGAGATGTTTAAAAAAATAATAGAATTAGAGAGGACAGAGCACATAGGGAAAACCTGAGATTTTCTGCTGCACCAGAAAAGCTGGAAGGAACAGACTGTATTAATTTTATGAAAACACAAATAAGCAACTGGGCTAGTATTCCACAGCAACAGTTGCCATTTGAAAGGGCACATTATGTTTATGCTCCAAACCTGCCCATGAGAAAGCAACCTAGACCTTTAAAATAAAAGATGCAATCCTACTAGCAGAAGGAGTTAATTATGACAAAGCTGTAACATAAGGACAAAGTACTAAAAGTGGGAGACAGTAGAGTATTTGTGGAAAATGATTACTCACTGTACACCAGGCAGAAGAGGAGTAAAGTTATTCCACTAATCAGGGAATGCTGAGAAGCGGCATGAGATTCAAACTGCTATATCCAGCTATCTTCTGAATATTCTTTGATGCAGAACATGTTAAGGAGGAAATACAAATGTTTGTCCAACAAAAAGTGAGCTGTGAAAGAGAAGGAATTCTGCTTTTTGTTATTCTGCAATAAAGACCACAGAGAGACTGTGCCAGTGAAACCTTTATATGTTTCCACAGAAAATGCTTGAAAGAAAAAATGCACAAGAGCTGACTAGAAGAACTGAGTATGTTAGAAATGAAGCAGAGACTGGATCTGGAAGATGAACATAAACAGGAATAAAACCAGAAATCAGAAATTGACAAATTAATGTGGGATTACAAAGCATTGATTATATTTGTGAAACATTACAGAAAAAGAAAACCTGGACATATTTAACTTTTATGACTTTGTTAAACTTGTAGGGAATGCTAAAGGATATGCCCTACTTCAAGTCATGAATGTTTGGAAGAACACTTAAGAGAGGGGAAGAGGAGGGAAAGAGTTAACTAAGTAAAACACAATGGTGTTCTTAACAGTAGTATTTTATAATGCATGATATAATCTGCATGCTATGAACTAAAGTTTTCTCAGTTATTTTCAAGTATAATGAGGATACAAAATAATACAAGTGTCCCTGTTTTTTCCTTCTCTCTTTCTCCTTGTTCAGTTTTAAGAAATGTAGGCACTGCAGCATAAAAAAAGAAGCATCTGGTCAAAAGAACATGATACAAGAAACGTGATGTGCTTTTTCTTATTCTTGCATAGCAGAATGACTGGATTAAGGCCCTTAGGTTGATCTAGTAACATATTTTAAGAAAAAGCAAATAAAAAAGGAACATTTAATATAATAAAGCTTTCCTCTAGCAAAAAATAAATGCTTGTAGAAGTAACTCTGTATCTAGTTCTCACATCTCCATGGAGACAATCTGACAAATAATACGTCTTTCTTTCAATGGCTAGGAGATAATGATTTCTGAAAGCATTCAAGTGTTTTCCTAATTTGGGAGAGTAATACATATAATACAAAACCAGACAGCACTTAGTACATGCACAGGCTGTACCATGCATTGCAGCATGGATAACCTTCCTTTTGGGTTAACCCAAGTCTATGCATGTAGCTGTCAGTTTGGGAGAATTGTTCCTATTAGGAGGATAAAACTTCAATATTTAAAGATGTACATAGTTTTGTGTGTTAGTATTAAGTTAATAGGTACAACAGATGTATTTTTTTGTTTGTTTGTTTGAGGACTTTCAATAAAACAAAAAGTTTTGTAAGTTGTGACATAGGCTCAAATGGATATAACAAGAAACTGTATAAAAGATCAATTTGCCAAACATTAGTATGTGCATGTAACACAAAAGCTGGAACTAACAAAAAAGCTGTTACACGTAAAAGGTGGGAATAATAACTTTTTAACATAATGATGCTTTCTATATTATCTTTAAATATAAATGGTATGACAGATATATGCAAAAAAGAAAGAGTAGTGAACTATATTAAAAAATGTAGAGTGCAAACTGAACATGTGAATTTGATAAAGAAAGGTTTTCAGGATGGTTACTCCGTGGAATACCTGGGACAAAGGAAAAGAGGAGTACTTATATTAATTGCAACAGGAGCTCCAATAGTGATAGAAGAGGAAAAAATAGTAATGGTAGATTTGTAATACTAGCTACTGGCAAGGGAGGAGGATTACATTGGCATGTATTTATATTCCACCTAAAACTGCTGTAATGGAGCTTAAGAAAATTCTATGATAATCAACTTTCTGCAGGGAATATTACTTATAGGTGAGGAATGGAATTTGATTTGCAGCAGTAAAGATGTGTCTGGGGGGACCCAGAAGGGAAAAGGTAACAAAGGAGGGTACAGTTTTGAAGAAATGTCTGAAGCTATTTGGCACAGAAGATGTGAATTCAGTAGTAGGAGTTCAGAGTGAATTTACATGCTATTCCCCAAGATACAAAAACTGGGCTAGGCTAGACAGAACTTACATTTCACAGGAGCATGTGCATTTAGTTGAAAGTTTTGATATGCATCCAGTAACTATTTCAGATCACAAGCCAATAATAACTAAAAAAATGAGACACTGATGCTTTCCCACCTATCTGTTGAAAATAGAGGAATTTAAGGAATGGGTAGTGGGAATTTTTCAAGAGTTATTAGAGAATATAGAAATTTCTTCTGAAAATATAGTTAGGGAGTGGGATAAAATTAAAGTGGAGTGTAAAAATAGGTTGGAGATAAATAAGAGACCGATGTAGGTAAGAAGTAACAAGAATTATTTAGAGAGACTGACAAATGTTAAAGTATTGTAGAACAGGGGGAATCTCACAGAAGAAGAAGAGCAATTTCAGAATGCTAAACAGAAAATAAGGGATTACTTCAATAATATGCATGAGTTTAGAAAGATTGCTATTAAGCAACTCTTTTTGATAACTCCAGAGCACAAAAACATTTAGTACAACAACTCAAGCAACAGAACGTAGAATGGGTTGTTGCCATGCTTAGGAACCCTATAACAAGGAAGATAACAAGAGATTTTTATTTATTATTTTTTATTTTACATTTATTTTACCGGGAAAGTCTGACATGGAACGAGCTAATTTTCAGCAGAGGCCTGGGGAGAAATGCTCCAGACGCATGTCTTTGTAACGATCCTGTAGAAATATTAGAAATATTTCAGAAATTGTATGAAAGTATGTAAAAAGCAGAGAAATATGGAAATCAAGAAAAGGTACAAAAGGAAATCTTTATGGAAGCATTAAATATGCCAAGGTTAGAGGTCGATGAGGCTGAATTGCTAACAGTTATGATAGGAGGAAATGAGATAAAATGGTGATGTATAACTAATCCACAGGAAAGTCCTCAGGAATTGATGATATTTCTGTGGAAGTTTGGAAGTTAGAAGGGGAAAACTGATAAAGATCTAGAAGGTTTTGTTTAACAGTATTTTAAGAGGAGGAGAAGCACCAACATCCTGGAAGAAAGTGGTGGTGACTGTAATACCTAAAAATGGTAAAGACCGATCAGATCCAGCTTCATACAGGCCCATTTCAATCTTAAATCATGATTATAAAGTGCTTATATCTATAATGGCTATAAGAGTGGCAAAGGTGATGCCAAACTTGATATATATGGATCAATGTGGTTTTGTGGAGGGGTGGCAATCATTTGACAATATTAACAGAACACTGATGATCCAGAGAGAAGCAGAATGTAAGAAAATACCACTGTTGTTGGTGGGTCTTGATGCAGAGAAAGCATTTGACAGAGTAAGCTGGAAGTTTATGAGCAGGGCAATGGAATCATTTACATTCCCTGATTTATATATATGAGGGATCGGAGGCAAAAATTAAAGTGGGTGTGTTCCTCTCTGTTAATTTCTGTTTGAGCAGAGGAACGAGGCAGGGGTGTCCTCTTTCTCCTTTGTTATTTGCATTATATTTAGAACGACTGGCAAAAAAAATAAGGGACTCAGAAATTCAAGGATATAATTGGTACGGTAGTCAAGAAAAGCTGGCTGTGTTGGCAGATGATATTTTATACCTGATAAAACCAGAACATGACATTTCAGTGTTGTAGAACATTTTTGAGGCAGTTTCATATCTTCTCAGGATACAAAATTAATGTAGGTAAAACAAAGGCAAAGGCTATAAATTATGCACCCACACACAAATGGGTACAGCTATATCCATATCTATGGGAACATGATAAAATGAAGTACTTAGGAATATGGATTAAAGAGGATTCTGGCATGGCAGTAGGAACAGACTAAACAAAAGATAATACAAAAGCTGAGAAACTGGAAGCTCTGTTATATGGATAAGGTTAGCAAGATACATGCAGTTAAAGTGTTTCTAGTCACTTTAGTTTTATATACAGGTCAAGCATATTTTTAGCAATGAGAGGAGAAGTTCTGGATAGCAATCAATAAATAGATGAAGGATTTTATCTGGGAGGAGAAGACAGCAAGAGTCAAGTACGATAAGATGACTCTTCCAATAGAATTAGACAGTTTAGTATTACCTGATTTGAAGAGAGATTTCAGAGCTACACAGTTAAGGCTCCTATACATAGCACAAGCAGAAACCTATAATCCAAAGTAGAAAGGGATAATGATGATCCCTGTATTCTTCCCTTATAAGGCCCATTATTGAGTACAATGCACCTTTCAGCATGTACCTCACAAAGCACATGCAGCAGCTGGAGAGACCACAGACTTTCCTCACTAGGAGAATCCAGGGCCTCAAACATCTACCATACACAAATAGGCTAAAAGCCCTATCCCTCTACTCAGTTTCATACAGACTCCACAGAGATGACCTCTGTCTGGCATACAAGGCAATCATGGACCCCACCTTGATGGGACTGCTGCATATCCACAAGTCAAGTTCCACTCGAGTAACGCACATGCGTGGCTGCAACCTGGTCTGTGACATCAACAGGACTTGTTGGCAGGACAGATTGTGTCCTAGAGACCCCCTCATCTATGGAATAGACTCCCTCTCCACATCAAGCGGAGTACCTCTTTACCACTTTTTAAGAGCAACCTTGATAACTGGATGGGAAAGAGAAAATATACCACTGGGATTCCACCCATGTCCCTGCTGGACAGGGGCATTGGGTGCTGATTTGTTTAACCATGTTGGCTAGGCTTATAACGGCCTCAGGGCCAATAGACTAGTAACCTCCTATGATCCTATCATCCTATGAAATGGGGGAAGCTCAAGAAACAAGGAGAGACTGGAATTTTGGATGCAGATTCTTATGGAGAATAACAATAACCATTCAGAATATTATATTCATAAAGTAGCAAAAATTGTTCTAAGAACTAAGCCAACATGGGAATGGAGAAAAGAGATTCTGCCAATAGGGATGACTGCAATTAGGGATGCATACAATAGGCAAGTTGAGGCTGGAATTTATAGGAGAAAACTGGCAAAAGAACCAAGGTATTGGGAACAAATAATTAGGCAGGGAAAGATAATAGAATGGGAAGAGGCCAATAATTTATTTGGACTGCAGGCTAGAGATTGCCTTCCCTGTCAAGGACTGATACTAGAGTATAAGCAAAGAGAAAGAAATAGGGGGATCCTAAGTGAAGGACCAGCACTGGTAGAGTTTTTATTATAATCTAGAATAGAAACTGCTGTTAAAAAAGGAATAATTAGTACACCATATAAAATAATGCATAATAACTATAAGAATCAATCAGAGGATGTTAGAAAGGATTGGGAAAAAGACTGGATAAACAATTCACAAAGAAATAGTGAGGGATATATGTATGTCTCTCAAATATGCAACAAAGTCTGGTAGATTTAGGATATTTGTTTGGAAGTGTTTACATGGGTATTTTTATACCCCAGGTAGACTCTAATTTTTCCTCAGGTAGACAGCAAATGTTGGAGATGTGATGGGGAAGAAAGAGGTAATTGGGAATATATTTTTTGGGAGTGTACTTTAAAGATTCCCTCCTGGCTACTCTGTTAGAGATACTGGGTGAGCAAATTGGTGTAACTAAGGAAATGGTACTTGAGCTATGATGCAGAATCGGAATTCTCTCAACATAGTAAGGTCTTTCTGAGTCTAATTATGGTAGCTGCCAAAAAAAAAGCAATTACTAGAAAATGGAAATCAAAGTCTAAACCAACTGTACTAGAAGTAGTTAATATAGTAACAGAGATAAAACAACTAGAAATGGGATCTTTAGAAAAGGGTAGGAACAAATTACATAGAAAAAAATGGGAATTGTGGGAACAATACATGCAGAGGAGAGGTCTATATTAGATGCTCGAAGTTACTGAACTTCGAATACGATATGATCAACACCATATCGTCGAAGTCCAGTAACATCGAACACCTAATAAAAATATTACAAAAAGTAAAAAAATAGAACTACTTGCTTTAAGCAGGGGGCAAGCCCCCCTGCACCTCCCCGCTACTTAAGTATTCCAACTCCGAGACCGCACTACATTGAAGTAAACGGAAATCTCCCCTTATGGAGATTTCCGTTTACCTCTTCGATGTTCTGCTATTTCACTGTTTACGTGTCGACAATGTCAGATTTGACATTGTGAACGTTCGCGATTCTAATATAGACCCCAGAGGAGGAATGAGATTTAAAAGAAGGCAGCATTTGAATGAACTATGTAATGTTTGGCTACCAATGACTGGCTACATTATAAATGATGTATAATGTTTGCTACTGGATAACGATGGATGTTTGCAACTAAAATTATGTCAATATGGTTTATTTTCATTTCTATACATGTATGATTGCCTATGTCATACATGATAATTTAATAAAGATGCTTCTTATTTAAAAAAAAAAACATTGGTGATACACCCTTCTTTGGAGTAGAAGTGTCGGGGTCTGGTGCATAATGTCAATAATGTGGGTAGCCATGGCAGAATATAATAATGCAAATTTGATGCAGGCTGACCAATATGATCCTCCATGCCAAGAATCAAATAGCTGTGGAGGAAGGATCACCAAAATAGACCAGTCCATAGAGATGGAGGAGTTCTTTTTTTCACTGTCCTAGGGCAACAGTTTTGAACTTATACCTGGAGATGGTCTGAATGTAGAATCTGCATTGTTGATGACATAACGTGCCTCTGTTAGTGACTCACCACAAGACAGTCGTGTCCCACTGTTACTGTTGCATCTATGGCAACTGTCAGCATTTCTCTCCTCCAGGTATTTCAGAGGTACAACAGCTATAACCTGTACCCAAAGGTAGGTAGGTAGGTATGTGCCCTTGGTATTTGGCATGTAGCACTGTGTGTGCATGTGTGTGTGTGTGTGTGTGTGTGTGTGTGTGTGTGTGTGTGTGTGTGTGTGTGTGTGTGCGTGTGTGCGCATGTCCATGTGTACACTGTCAGTAGTGGAAACAATGAGAACACACTACCACCCACATCTGCAATTATGACACTGGTGGACATTGATGCCTGCCTTGCATCCTCTGTGTTTAGTTATGGTCAGTCTGTTCCTACCAGCAACCAAATCCAAGGTACCAATAGACCAGAAGCCAGTTGGAAGCCATTTAAAACCAATATAATATGTGCACAAAACACACAGTAAACACATAAAGACAGACTATTAAAATACGTTTTCATTTCAAACACTTCATCAGATGTGGTTCTGAGGGAAATTGACAAAACACAGCAGAGCTTTCGGACATAATCCTTCTTCAATACTACAAACTTATAAAATTTCTTTCATCTTATATACAGGCCCAAAGTAGTCATGTGGTTAGCAGCCCAAAAATCACATGACCATAAGTATCACTCAATAAGGCAAAGTTAAAACAACACAGATAGCAATGATTCTATAGTACATAACAAAAATTTAAATAATTTAAAATTCAGCTTGCTAATATGATTAATAATCAAAGTTACACATAAAATTCATATTATAAAATTCATATTGTAGAAACAATATACATAATTATAAATTCAATCTACTGAGCTTAACCAAAATTGGTTTAAGGCTCAGCATACTATTCAAGCCAGGAACGGTCACCAGCAAACCTTAAAATCCACTCATATTCTTTAATTTCTAAGAAGTTATTTATATCACCACCTCTTGGGAGGGAAAACAATGTCAATAACCCTGAATTTAAAAACATGATCTTGTCCACAATCTAACATATGCTTATATAAAGCATTTGTTTCGACACATCTTCTAATTTCAGACTTATGCTCTGTAATCCCCTCTTTCAACCTACGAGTGGTTTTGCCTACATAAAAAGATTTGCATAACACACAGGTAGCCAAATACACTATATGTGTTGTGTGACAAGTAGCTGAAACATAAAATTTAAAAGTTTTCCCTGTTACTGGATGAACAAAAAGGTCACTCCCTGTGTCAAAAATATCTCCACAGCATGAACAATTGTGGCATTTACATGTACCATACTTAGAGGAAAGCATTTTCACAATGTTGGTAGAAAAATCCTTATAACATAATGAATTTTTTAAAGTTCTCATGTTCCTATAGGCAAATAAAGGTCTATCACCCAATAAGGCCTTTAGTTCATTTGAAGCCATTAGTATCAACCAGTTCTTAAATATTATTTGCTTTATGGATGGTGTTGTAAGACTATATGCAGTTACATATCTAGTCACGTCCATACGCACATTATACTATTCATAGGTAAGGCATCTGACTCCAGTGGGTCAGATAGGAAGGTAGGAGCAAACTTAGTCTTCCTCTCCTGTATCACCTTATCTTTCTCCACAGAGAGTAGGACATTATCATATCCACTAGCAGACAAATCCGCTAACATATCCTTTAATTGTAACTCAAAACAGCAGTCATCAGTGTTAAGCCTACTCAACCTTCCTAACTGGGACCTCACAATACCTTTATAGATGTGTGGTGCATGCATGCTATGAAAGTGGGTGTATCTACCAGCACACACATCCTTTCTATGTGACTTAGTATTCATATGTCCATCCTTAAATATAACTTCTACATCCAAAAACACAATTTCAGTCTTGGAACAGCTCATTTTAAACTTTAGAAAGGAAGAAGCTCTATTCAAATAGTCCAAAAACATATTCAATATATCCAAGCTGCCCTTCCAAAGTAGGAAACAATCGTCTACAAAACACATGACTACTTTGGGCCTGTATATAAGATGAAAGACATGACTACTTTGGGCCTGTATATAAGATGAAAGAAATTTTATAAGTTTGTAGTATTGAAGAAGGATTATGTCCGAAAGCTCTGCTGTGTTTTGTCATTAAAGTGGTTTTTCCTTTTGGATTGTCTGCTTGCAGTACTTTGGCACTTTTGATATTTGTTCTGAGGGAAATTGACAGGTTAAATATCTTGCTAGTGAACATATTAACCAATAAAAACATTCAATAATATGAGTCAATAAAATGACTCATGAATACTCATAAATATTAATGAACAATTAATTGAACAAATACCAATATGATCTTCCATGCCAGGAATCAAATAGGTGTGGAGGAAGGATCTGATCTATAAAAATCCCCAAAAACTTGAAAAATGCATTAGAAAATGATAGTAAACAGGCAAATGTTAGAAAGAAGTTGGGCACGTACAAATGTGGATGGTGTTCACAATGCAGATATATAATCATTAAGGAAGAAATAAGTTTAAATAGTAGAAATGTGATTTTTAACTAGTAATGACTATTTTAACTGTGACTCAAATGGACTTATTTAGCATTGTGTGAGGTATGTCACTCCTTTTACGTAGGTAAAACCGAACAGGATATATGAACACCATTACAACATGCAGAATAGATAGGAAACTAATGCCCTTTTTAAACATTCATTAACCTGGGTCAATTCTAGTTATACATTTTTTGTTTTAGAAGGTATTACAAAGAAGTTAGAGGGGGACAATGGGAAGAGAGAGTAGAACATAAAGAACTTTGGTGGCAGATAGCATTACAAGCCACCTCTCCTCCTAGCTTGAATGCGAGCATTTCCATTGTACCCCTTTTAAAATCTTTTGCATGCTTTTAAGTTTGTATGTTTTTAATAGGCAGATTTTAATAGATTTTAACAGTATTTATTGTATCAGGCTTGCGACCACTACAGAGAGCAAATTATTGTTTTACATTCATTTTTAAACTGGTGAAATTTATTTCTTATGGAGCTTTTAACTTTCCCTTCTTTAACTTAATGTTATAATTCTGTTCAAAATGGTCCTCACTTGAATTAAATATATAATAATTTGTAATCAATTGTTTTATACAGGTTTTTAATCAATTGTTTTATACAGGGTTTTATAGGTTTTAAAGTGCCTACTATATTGGTTTCAATTTTAACTCTTATTTATTCATTAATATTTATGAGTATTCATGAGTCATTTTATTGACTCATATGAATGTTTTTATTGGTCAATCTGTTCACTAGCAAGATATTTAACCTGTCAATTTACCTCAGAACCACATCTGATGAAGTGATTGAAATGAAAACATTGTATTTTAATTGTCTGCGTTATGTGTTTACTGTGTGTTTTGAGCACATATTAAATTGGTTTTAAAAGGCTTCCGGCTGGCTTCTGGTCTAATGGTACCTTGGATTTGGTTATTGGTCTCATTTTGGTACATTGTGGCTGTTTTTTCTTGTTCTTTTTGGTGTGCTTTGGCCATGGACAATGAAACCAGCTCGGAGAGACACGGGAGGAGTGGAAATGATGTCAAACAAACGAGAAAGCTGATTGGTCAGCTATCACAACTGATTGATTTACTCACTCCTCTAAGCCTATCAATGGTGGAAATTATGTCAGGAGTGACAGGATGGCAGAATCAGGAAGCCCTCAGGCAGAATGCTTTTAACTTTTCCTTCTTTAACTTAATGTTATAATTCTGTTCAACATGGTCCTCACTTGAATTAAATATGTAATAATTTTTAACCAATTGTTTTATACAGGGTTTTATAGGTTTTAAAGTGCCTATTATATTGGTTTCAATTTTAACTCTTATTTATTCATTAATATTTATGAGTATTCATGAGTCATTTTATTGAATCATTTTATTGAATGTTTTTATTGGTCAATCTGTTCACTAGCAAAATATTTAACCTATCAATTTACCTCAGAACCATCTGATGAAGTATTTGAAACGAAAACACTGTATTTTAATTGTCTGCATTTATGTGTTTACTGTGTGTTTTGTGCAGATATTAAATTGGTTTTAAAAAGCTTCCAGCTGGCTTCTGGTCTACTGGTACCTTGGATTTGGTTATTGGTCTCATTTTGGTTCCTTGTGGCGGTTTTTTCTTGTTTTGTTCCTATCAGCCTATCACAGGATAGCCAGTCCTCATCTCTACACATTACAGCTGGGAGAAATGCCAAAGTACATGGGAAAAGTGTGCTGGTGACCATCATCTCCACTATTTCCACACATTCCTAGAACATGGGTGTCACCCTGGCCATCAGTCAGTAGATATGTAGGTCATCAATCCAGGTATTGACAGATGCCATGGCACACATACCCCATCACGGATAATCAGTGTGATTCATGGCATATGGGATGACACATGTGAGGGCCTGCACCTCCTGCACAAGGTCATGGCTTGTAGACACTTGAAGCAGACACATTTGTTGAGGACAGTGGTAAGTCACGTGGTATCTACTGTAGCCAGCATGGGGTATTTGGCCACTGACCATCATGGCCATGCTGGAGGTACCTGCATCGTGCACCCCTCCTGTTCCTGTGTCAGTTTTCACTGTCTTTATGGCTACCATCATACTAGATATGGCTATTCCCCTAGTTGGGGCTTAACCTGCAGCAGCTCCACTCTGAGTACACCCCACAGTGCAAGGCTGTCAGGCAGTTCCACACCATCTCTGTCATCTGTTGGTGAGCAGCATACAGGGACACCTGCATGGCCATTAGCATGGACATCCACCTCCCTCCATGAGCACATGACAGGTGTCACAACCACACTACTGAAGCACTTTACCATTTAGTGTACATGAGGTCTTCCATTTTGGTACTACAGTGTCACCCAGATGACCCAACTAGCAATCCTCATTCAGAAGCTCAATCCTGTTACCAAACACTGTGATTCACAACTTCTTCCAATCACCCCAGCTATGTATCTAACTACGTCCTAACCACGCCTCCCTTCAATCTACATTAACATTGCTTTTCCTATTACTGTTCTCTACCCCCCCCCCCCCCAGCCTGGCTGCAGCATTGCATGCATCAGTTTTATTCTATGTTTCCTCCATCATGGCCCATAGATATGGACAGGATGTTGCTTTTTGCCAGTATCACAATGTAGTGCACCTATCTCAGCCTTTCATGGGGCTCAAATTCAGCTGGTTCCTTTGGTGACAACATACATGATACTGCTGGCTCCTGTCTGTCTCTGATGATGTAACCATGATGCAATTGTCTGTAAAGAACCACTTTGGTCCCAAGGTTTGATTCCTCAGCCTCCATTGTCTAAGTGTGTGACTGTGAGTCAGTTAACCATACATAGCTCCCAGGCTGACTCTGAAAATGGTTCACTGGGATCAGTGCTCTACCTTGGAAAGCAAATACAAATAATGTTACGCAGCATGGCACAGATGACTAATATTGCAGTATACCATCCGGTTACTAGACAGTGGAAGCCAGACTTCTACAGTGTGAGCACATGCTCAATGATTCCTTCACCTCAAAGAAAACACTGCAGCATGGTGTAAAAGATGAATGCTTTCATTCCTTTAATAATAAAAACGGAACTTCATCAGATAAATCAGAATAAAACTGTTTCCTTTTTATACAGGTGAATTACCAGTTAATTTCCGGCATGTTTAATTAAAATCACAATTAAAGCAAAATACCCTCCTTTATTGAGGAATCCAGATTCTCAGAGTTGAACAGTGAGTGCTGGGTCTCAGAAAAATACCTGTGTTTTAACATATGATCAGTGTTCTCCTACTACAAGGAGAGTAATAGAAAAGAACTCCAAGGGGGTTTTCGAGGTATTTGAATTAACAGATAAGTTGAGAACTTCACCCAAGATAGTCTTTAGAAGAGGTAAGAACATCAAGAACATGTCTGAGAAAAAACAAAGATCGAAGTCCAGCCAGGCGTCAACAAGGAAAAATGAAAAAGTGCAGTGCATGTAAAGAATGTAGATTCATATATGAGACCACATATGTGACTATAGAAAACTTAAACAGAAACCTTTTCTATATCATGTTCATTTGACTGTAATACTAAGGGATGATATACTTTGCCTTGAGTTCATCGTGTGCTTCCTTTTGTATAGGACGAATCTACCAGCACAACTATGCTATTAAAAAACGGACAGCACTAATGACCTTTTTAGACATTCATTGAACTGTCCCAATTTAAAAAAAATTGTTTTGTGTCCTAGAAAAGGTAGCAATTAATGAGAGAGGAGGAAATTGGCTTTGCTGTTTGGATTTTACAATTAGTAACATATTTATATTAATTGTTTTGTTTGCACATTAAATAATATATAAAAAAGGGGATGGTATTTTGTTATGAAGGAATTTAAAAATAGTTTGTTTTATTTTACATGCTCAATGATGTTATGAATTTGTGACAGTGCAGTGTTGTATGCCATCTTCATTATGTTCTTAGGGTTACCACCTGTCCCTCTTTGCGAAGGATAGTCTCTTTTTAGGCAGTTCTGTCCTGCGAAGAAAACTAAAAAAATGGCAAATGTCCTGAGGTTTTAGGACAAAACATATTTCATAAGTTTTCTCTAATCATTGCATAAAGCATTTATTTTGTATCTGAAACACCTAAATGTTATATGAAATAGGATTAGCAACTCAAATGCTGCAAAAATAACCTTTTATTTTGGCAAAAAATGGAAGTTCTGTTCTTTGCACTGGCCGTGGGTATATTTTGTCCTGCAAAATTGCACAGTTGTACAAAGAATTCCCACTTTGGGTATTTGAAAAGGTGGCAACCCTAGCAAACTTATCCCTATCCACATTGTAGAAGTTCACCTTATCATGAAGGTGATGGTAGATCAACCACTAATATACCGATCTGTGACAAAGAGTGTGATGGTTTGTAGTGTTGTGGTCACTGTATACCAGAATGACCGCCAACTGCTCTTCGTTTTGTACAAACACTACTCCTTTTCTGTTAATGCAGAAAATAAGCCTGTTTACTGGGAAAAAAACAAATAGTTCTGCTACATCATTTTACCTTAATAATAGGCAGTATACTCTTAATGAATACCGAGGCTCCTACTAGCAACAATTATGATTGGTTTATCAGGAAATTTAAAGTTCTGGTGCACACAGGTGTTCTGACAATTCCAGCTGCTTAACACAGTGCTCCACATAAGCCTGAAGAGAGATTTAAAAAGTCCCAGCTAAAGCCAAGAAAGTTAAATTTTAACAATTTATTAAGATAGGTATGTAGCATAGTGGTGTAGTACTAGCATTATCATATTTAAAATAAAATACAGTGACCAAGAAGACAGAGTGCTGAACTATTCCCACTGTCATGGACAAGAAAAATAATCTCTGATGCAAGAGCCACAGTGTTGCCATGTAAGTGTCAAGGTTGTTATCCATACTATGTTCCCCATGTTTAAAAATATCTGATGTAGGGATGGCTAAACTAATGTTTCATATCCTGAGTTTTGCCATTTCTAATTGAATTTAGGGAAAACTGTGAAATCAGTTAGCAATATAACTCTGTTGGGAGAAAAGTAGCACTAACATGAATCAGGAACTAAGAGGTAAACTCATGGAACACTGCTCTAATTCTTTTGACATAAAAGACATTTTCAATCATTTATACCTTGTTTCTCTTTTCCGAGTCATATAGACTCCTCAGAAGAGACTATACTGGGATAAAGAAATGAAACACAAGATAAACTTATGCTAAAGGATAATTTAAATTCCTTTCCCTGAAACACTATTAACATAAAACTTTCTGCACCCTTAGATCAAAGACTACACTACCTTTTTAATACAGCTTCCTGAGTAAGTACAAGGCTATCTGCCCTTGTATGCCATTTTAACCTTACCCAAATTCTTTTCAAATGTGAGAATCAAACCCTGTACCTTGTGTCTGGGAGATAAAAATCTTAAACATTATACCAATCCCCAATATGCTGTCTAACTTTATCATTGTCATCAGCCGCTGTGGATCCATAAAGCTGATACCTAAAGCTGGAGTGTAAAGAAACTGTACAACAGTTCTTCTGTGTTTTGCTTTTAACACATTCATAGAATCTCATGTCCTTAACCAATGATACCCATTTCAATTTCTATCAAATCCCGATTTTTTTTCACTTTGTTGCATAACGACTTGAATAGAGTAGCAGGTACTCAATTAATTCCCATCTGAACTACGTTTGTTTTTTTCTTTGTTAGAACTACCACAAACACATTTTTCCACAAACTCATTCAACACCCTCAGGCATTATCCTCAACCCCAACACCCTCAGGCATTACCTCCATATAGGTTCATAGGTATATACTAGGCTAATGACCATCAGGACCTTTATAAGCCTAACCTTGCAACCCAACCCAATTGTGTCCCCTTGTAACATGTGCGTCTTAATTAGAGGTGTTTGTTAGGAGGAGTATGTTTGCAAGAGGGGGTATGTTAGGAAGTTGCTAAAATGTTACATTGGTGGATATGTTAGTTAGGGAATGTTTGCTGTCTACCTCTGTCTACAAGAGACATGAAGGCCACTTTGGGGATAAATTTAGAATTACCCATCCAGTGTTAGTTTGGTAATGTTTAATGTCAGCTTCTGTCTATAAAAGACATGGGGGCCAGCCAAGGAATGAATTTGCAATTTCCCATCCAAGTGTGAAGGTTAAGTTTGAAAAGGGTTAGACATGGACTCTGCTTCACATGGATGGGGAGCTTATTTCAGAGTATGGGGATCCTTTAAGCCATATAACATGATCTATGTATGTCACAAACAAAATTCAAATCTCTGGATCCAGTGTTTCTGGTGCTGCTCATTTTGCAGATGTGCAGAAGCTCCATCAGAGCAGGATCTAAGGATACTTTATATGCCAAGCCCAGATCCCCTCTCAACAACATGTAGGAGATGAGCATATAGACAAGGCTCTAAGGGGATCTGTATAGGACAGTATTTTAATATCCTGGATTCTCTTGGTGAGGAACCTGTGTGGGTGCTCCAGCCATTGCATATGCCTAGTCAGGTACATGCCGAAGAGGGCAGTGTACTCAATGATGGGTCTGATAAGGGGGGAGAAATAGAGTGGGACTATAATTTCCTTCAACCTGAATGTCATACACTTACTTATAAGTTGGGTGACATAGAATAGTTTTATTACTACCCTGGCTACATGTTGGTCCAAAGCCAGATTACTGTATACATATGTTCCCAGATCTCTAACTACTGGGTCAGCTGTTAGGAGTGTCTTGTCAGTGGAATAATTTGCCTGGGTAAACATTTTTAAAAGTCACTATAATGCACTTCTTTGCCCTGTGTTTAAATGTGTGGCTTTGGTACCAGTCATTTGTCTGTATTAGACCCTCTTGCAGGACGTTTGTGTCATGGGGAAGTTTATGATAGCTCTCACTTTGCAGTTGTTTGTGGACTTAGTGAGCCAGACACCCCTGACATTAACCTTGACCTCTGAGAAGTAGGTGCAAAACAAGAGTGGTCCCAGCACAGAGCCCTGTGGTACTCCACTGCTGACCTACCTCTTGGTGGAGGTGGCCTCACCAATCCTGACTTCTTGGGTCCTATCTGTGAGCCATCTGGTAATCCAGTAACTTGTGTAGGGATTTTTGCATTGTTTGCTGAGTTTGTCAACAATGCCTGAGTGGAGTATTGTGTCAAACACCTTAGCTAGTTCTAGGTAGGCAGCATGCAGCATTTTCCCTTCATCCATTGCACTGGTTAACCCCTCAAAGAAGTCTGTCAGATAAAGTAGGCATGACCTTCCTCTGACAAAACCACACTGGGATGGGTCAAGTGTCTGTAGGCTGCCAAGGTCTTTGGACATTTCCATGATAATTTGTTCCATGGCTTTGCACATTAAATTAGTTAGACTAATGGGTCTGCAGTTTCCAGGGTCATTTGATGGTCCACCCTTGTGAAGGGGTAACCATTGCCATAATCCATTTGCTTGGTACAAAGCCTGTTTTGTGTCTGTAGTTGAAAAGTGACTCAAGTGGTCTTGATAGGTCATGTTTCAGGCTAGTTAAGAGCAACCTGGGATGTTGTCAGGCCCCACTGAGGCTGTGTTTTTAGCCTTAATGAGTGTCGCTATGACCTGCTTCCTGATGATAGTTGGGGGGACTTATTCTGGTAGGGATTTCACAAGAGGTGGTGGTGGGGGGTAAATTATGTGCTGAATTTCTTGACCAATGGATTTGCTGTGTCATTCTGCTCAGTGAAGGTGGTACCATTTGCTACGAGTTCTGCAGACTGTTGCCATATAAGTTAAATTGACCTCACAGTTGGCTTTCTTTGATTTAATTAGTCCTATTAATTTCCTGTTTAGATTTATTAGTGAACTCTTGTAACTAGGAGAGTTTCTCTGACTTCGGCCATGACTTTTTTCCTTTTGTTTTATACTCTGTTAAGATTAGGATTCCACCAGTGTGGTTTGTTTTTGGATTACTTCTGGAAGATACAGCAGTTGCTATGCAGCCATTTGCATGTTTTTACAGTGTTTCTAAGAATAATTCTGTATAGGTACAGGGCATTGAATTTTGGCAAACTGTCACTTAATATTCATAGTTTCTAACTATAACATATTTTGCTGAGGTTTCCAAGTTGATTTTTATTTTGAATGAGACAACTTTGTGATCTAACCTCACCAGTGAGGACATGACACTGGGGAGAGAGGGGGTGCAGCTCTTTCCCATATTGGTGATAAAAAAGTCCAGTAGGTTTGAACCTCTGGTTGAAGTGTGCACTGACTGATCAAGGACATTGTGTTAATAAAGTCCAGGAAATGTTGAGCCTGCAAACTGGTGGCAGTGTATGTTTCCCAGTCTATTGATGGTTAGGTAAAATCTCCCATGAATAGAGTATTTGGTTGGATGTTGAATGCTTAAAGTAGGTCTAGATAAGAGTTGTAGAATAAAAAGTAAAAGAAACTTGCAAAGTGATGTAAAAATAAGTTTGCTAATAGCAAAGCTTTTGAGGTGAAACTCTTCTTCAGTGCTTAAAATCATACTAATACACATTTCATATATACACCACAT
The DNA here is from genome assembly GCF_019279795.1 of Protopterus annectens. Classification (NCBI taxonomy): domain Eukaryota; kingdom Metazoa; phylum Chordata; order Ceratodontiformes; family Protopteridae; genus Protopterus; species Protopterus annectens. The sequence goes on from NC_056751.1 coordinate 688,469,127, forward strand.
GAACAAATTCAAACCAATAGAAACACAGCAACAATAAAATAATTAAAATAAACAGCTGAGTGCTTGTTTTATGGAAAAAGAGACCTTCTCTTATGAACAGGTTTTAAACTCACAGTATCATTCAGCCCAGGGGGCACATCTGCTTGAAACTAGTTAATCCACCTATACTCAACATTCTCAGTATTCAACACAATATCCCCTCCTTTAATACTTCTTTCAATGTTTTTATAATCCTAAATGTAAAACTAATGTGTTTTATCTCAACTTATATGTTTAGCTAAGGCATTACTCTCCACCTCCCTATGTTAGATACTTGATGGGCTATTCTTTCTTTTAACATCCTGTTGGTTTTTCCAACATAAAATGAAGTACATTTTTCACAGGTGGCTAAGTAAACCACATTCTTGGCTTTACAAGTGGCAAACGTGTGAAAATAAAATGTCTTACTTTTATTAGTGTGTACAAAAACTTTGTTATTATTTATATAACGATAAAACTGGCAGTCATAGCAAGGCACAGTATTGTTTTGTTTTTATTAAACCATTCTTAGAACACATTTCTAGGTCTTTTTAACAAAAGCTGTTGTTTTAGATTCCTGTATTTCCTAATGCAAAACTGGGTGATGAACCTACAATTTCTTTAACCACATCAGCTGGACATAATATAGACCAATTTTATCATGTAAATTGCTTAACCCTATTTGTATGTGCATTATATTGCATAATCTATCTAAATTTATTTCTGGAAGTACTGTCCATAATATTATTTACAGTCCCATTAGCTGGACTTTCTTCTATGTTTGAGTAATATGGTCTAGCTAGGCCATAGGCCATATACGTCTGAGAAATATGGTCAAGCTAGGCCATCTCTTTCAATCAACACTTGTTTTTTATTTTCTTCTAACAGTTTAATACTGTAGCCCCTCTCTTTAAACTCTGTGACTGTTTGATACAGTCAAATATGTCTGTATTTAGCCGACTGTCTCTTAGGAACTGACTATGCACAATGCCTTTGTATATATGGGGGGTGCATGCTAGTATTGTGTAAATATCTAGCAGTTTGAACTTAATTTCTATAGATTCTAGTACCTATTGTATTATCTTTGATATAGCTCTTTCCCTAGTCTCTCTCCATCTAACTGGAAGACACCAGGATTCCTGCTAGGAGCCGAATAAGTCTGGAGACCTGTGTAAACTATTACAGGTTGAGTACCCTCTCAGAACCTTTTCTCCTCCACACCATTGTAGAGGGACCCAAGCAAAAGTGAACCAAAGAAAAGCTGACTCACCCACTCTGAAGACTGAATCCAGCATCCAAGAGCCAGTCTGTAGGGTGTTTAAGTGCATCATACTGAATCTTTTTACTTATCTATGTCTTATCCCTCAGGCTCAGCTTACTTGGCTCCCTAGTAAATCCTCCCTCACCCCCTACCACTCTGTTCTTTCATCCCATCATCCAACTATCATTAATAACCACCTCTAAACTCCCTGTATTCCCAAGACTAGTCTCTCTTATCTTCCCGTCTGCTCTTCTCTGTGACTGCTGCTTCCCCCCTTCAAAACCACTGTCTAGTTGATGTAAAAGCATTTATACCTATACCAGCTCTACTATCCTTCCCCATGCTTTCCTCGACAGCTCTCTGCCCCTCAGATATAATTTCCAGGCTCTAAGACAGCTGTATCCTCTGATTAATTTGCTAGCATCCTTATTATCTGTCTGATTTCTTAAGAAAACAAAAAGCTTACCTGGATGATTGTTTTTGTTAAAATATTATCTCCAGGGCCATCCTGCTCTGTTCTCCCTTTGCTTCGCTCTGGGCTGAATCCATTCACCTGTCCTACCCCCATTCTCACCGACCCCCACATCAATTTGATTTATAGTTATAAACTGCACCCCTCCCTTACCACTCATCACCTCCCACCTACGTAATTATCCTATCACATTTCACTACATCTTCCACTGAACTACAACACCACATCTCATCCACACTGTAACAAGCCTTATCACATTGACTTACTTAAATACTCCACATACTCCACCTACTCATCCTCATAAAAATAGCAATGTTCCATACTCTACATGCTCACATATTAAAAACCCTACTCTATACAGTCACAATTACACTGCTTCTTCTTTCAGGCCTCACCACTTACCATACTCAACTTCAAAACAACATCTCCCCTGCATGCAAAACTGTAACCATTTGCTATCTCCTGATACCACTAAACATTCACTTAGCTCCATGCTTCTTTAGACCCTTTCACACTATCACCTACATAAACTACAGTCATTTAAATCCAAATTCCATGCCTCTCTAAAACAATTTAAGATAATCTATAAGATTAACAAACTCTACTTACATATACTAAAAAAAAAACTACATGCTGTGGTGACATACACCTCAACCCTAGTCCTAACACACTAACCAACCCAAACCTTGATCAGCTTAGTACTCGACTCCACAGACAAAATGCATCTTCTTCTCCTAACCTGAATGTGAGAAGTATCTTAAATAAAGTCCATGACCTTCATACCCTACTGGCTCTATAGAAACCTGAAAATGTATTAATTACAGAAACATCTAAAACCATAAATCAATAATAATGAAATAACAGCACCAGGTTACAATATCACATGCAGAGACAGAAAAGACAAAAGGGGTGGGGGTGGCAATATTATTCAAAAAACATCTCATCCTAGAATAACTTGATGTTAATATTCCAGATATCGATAATGTAGAACTCATCTTTACAAAATTAAAACTGAACCCCAATAAACACATACATATCATACGTGGCTATTTTCCACCAGGTAACAACATTACTATTATGGAAAACCTACTAGAATGGATCTCAAACTCGCTTCCTTGAGAAAATATTTTGTTGGGAGACTTTAATATAGACTGGCTTACCTGTTATGGCCACAACCCATTTAACCACATTACCCTCCACGGGTTTACCCAACTTATGTCATTATCTCATCCTCCGATAAACCTGATAAAACATCCAAACGCCAGTCCATGCTGGACGGGATTCTTATATCTGAGCCCTCCCCCACATCCCAAACTGGCTGTCCGCCCGACAGTCTTAGAGACTGTCAGACAACCTACCTCCTTAAAACTAGAACTCACCAATTTAACCAGATAACCTATAGCGTAGTCAGAAACAAAATGAACTTTAAAAGTAATGGCTTTATCTCCACCTTACAATGTTGCAGTTGGAAGCCACTGACACAACTATCTCTTGAAGAGGCAGTACATTACTTTAACTCGACTTTCTTGCAAATATTAAACCATCATTCACCCACCAGAACTATAACAATAAAAGCAAAGTATGTCCCCTGGCTAACTACGGTAACTAAATCTATTCTCAAAGACAGGGACAAAGCGTGGATACAGTTTCACAAAAACAAAACCCAATCAACAAAACAAACCTACTTAGAACTCCATTATAAAGCCAAGAAACTCATTAAACTAGACAAAATTAACTACTACCAAAATCTCCAGGAAAAACATGCTCACAACCCACAAAAATCCTGGCTGCAATAAATTCTATACTTCAACCAGGGAAATCTGCTACCCCTACACCAACAACAGTAAACAACCATGATAACATTCCCACTCAGTTCAATAAATATTTCACCAAAACAATTCAGGCCCTTGCAGATAACCAAAATAATACTAGTTGCTCAATCCTAGCATCCACACAAAATATCACAAATATACAAGATAATATCTCCCACTTTAGCTTGCACCCAGTGTTAATCAAATCCATTTTAAAATTCCTCCATAAACTTAAACCACCCACCCTGGGTGCTGATAATTTACCAGCAGAATTCCTTCAGCTAGCTGCAGAGGCTATAGCCTATCCTGTTGCTATTCTCATTAATAGATCTATATCAGAGTGCAAAGTACCTACTATATGGAAAACCTCTCATATAATACCACTACACAAAGGAGGTAACTCCGTAGAACTCAATAACTACTATCAAATTGATATTCTATCACCCTTATCAAAAATACTAGAAAGAGTTCACACTCGACTACTGGACTACCTTCTAAAAAAACAATCTGCTATCTCAGCATGCCTTTAGACCCTTCCACAGCACCACCACATCACTAATGTCCTTTTCCAACACACTTAACCACCACAGAAACAAGACAATTAGTTTCTACCATATGTTTAGATGTATCTAAAGCTTTCGACATCGTTAACCACAATATTCTTCTTAACAGACTAGCCACCCTAAACATCAGCACCTCCTCTATCTCATGGTTTAAAAGGTATCTATTGTGATGGCAGCAAGTAGTAAAATGGCAGAACCAACTGTCCTCTCTTTTACCAGTATCCTTAGGGGTCCCTGAAGGCTCCATCCTTGGCCCATTACTCTTCTCTCTATTTACCAATCAGCTCTCATCCTCCATACCCAATGCCTCAGTAGTACAATATGCAGATGAGACCACCCCTCATATGTGCCGCCCCCACATTAGATGAGCTTCACTCCCTAACCCAAAACTGATTTTCATTAGCCGAGACCTGGTTCACTAACTCCCAGCTTATTCTTGACCTAAATAAAATAAAACTACTTCTTTTCAGCCCATGTAGATTCCCCCCAAGTGACAACTTTATCATCATGTCCAGTAACAAAACCATGATCACCACAACCACCCAGACTAAACTGTTAGGTGTTGAAATAGACAACCTAGGATTTGACATTCACATAGCCCAAACTATCAAGAAAGTTCACAAAAAACTAGGACTCCTCTATCGGAACAAGCAATTTCTCACTAATCACACTAAAGCCACAATAGCTGGGACACATCTATTATCTACCCTCCTCTACACGCCCCCAGTTCTAACTAACCTTCTCAAGGTTGATTTAAACAAATTAGAATTTTAAAAAGAAAAAAGTCAGTGTAATGGAGCAACACACAGCAAATAAAATGAACAAAGTCAAAGGTCATCCACAATGTAAAAAGTTTACTCCAAGGCCAAATATTTGGTTAGCGCTTTCACCCATTCAGGGCTTCATCCGACCAAAAAACACATACAATTTCTATCCATTTAAATCTAAAAAGGTGCCAAAAAATCTAATCACTTATTTCTTAAAGAGCCCTTACTATATTCACATAAAAATACCATACAAACAAATTTAAAACTTGAAAATAACAGTACACAGTATTTATATTCCCAATGTGCATCCATTAGTAGCAGCATTTGGTAAGCTAGTTGAGAACGATATTAATGCGCTAAAACCCTCTAGAAGTAGATTTAAAGGGAATCTTACATATCTACAAAGGAAGGCACTCATGGATCTTCGAACAGATGATACTATAATGATAAGACCTGTAGATAAAGGTGGCAGGGTAGTTGTTATGGATATGGATTTTTATAATGCATCCATGACAACAATGCTACATGATGAGAAATTATATAGTCAAATGGACTTGAAAACTATAATGGTACAGACTAGGAGGATTACTGATATGTTGGAAGATTTATATAAAAGTCATTTAATAACACAGGAATTATTTAACTTTTTAGTTGTTGAGAAACCAGTTATACCTATTATTCAAGGTCAACCTAAGATTCATAAGAATGGGGAGTTTCCACCTATGAGACCCATAGTCTCAGGTCGAGGGTGGTCAACTGAACCTCTCTCATTATATATTGAGAACCAGTTGAGACCAGTGGTATATGCTAATGAATATATTCTAAAGGATACTAAGCAATTCCTATTGGATTTATATACATCTGTGAAACAAGTCCCCTGCGATCTTGAATATATATTAGTAACCATGGACGTCCAGTCCCTTTTTACTATTATTCCTAATAGGGAAGGTATTGAAAGTATACACACATACTTAATATCCAACACGGACTATACCAGATCTCATATTGATTTGTTATGCCTTTTCTTAGAGGTGATACTTGAGAACAATTATTTCACCTTTAATGACACATATTATTTACAGAGAGATGGTGTAACTATGGGTACTTTATGTGCCAATAGCTACGCCAATCTCTTTATGGCAGTTTGGGAAAAAGATACCTTGTTTAAATTAGAATGTTTTCTGTATTACGTTTTATTTTATAGATGTTTCGTAGACGACTTGTTTTTTATTTGGCAAGGTAGCCAGAAAGATTTGCAATGTTTTTTTTTGAAGAGATCAATAGTGCTAAAGAATATCTGAAATTTAGCCTGGAAGTCTCATATAATTGGATACCCTATTTGGACGTCTATATTGAAAGATTAGAAAATTGACTATTGAATACAGGAGTATATAGGAAGCCATGTCATTGCAATGCACTTTTGCACAGACATAGCATGCACCCCGGCTATGTTTTTACTAACATAGTCAGGGGTCAAGCTATGAGGGCTTCCCGTTATAATCTCTCTGATATTGGGTTAAACGTTTAATTGAATGATTTAAGACAGAGGTTTGATGTTAGAGCATATAAGAAAAGCGAAATTAATGATGGACTTAAAGGTTTGATTGATGATAGAAGTGTAGCTGTTCCATATTTTTCTGATAATCTGGGAAGTGGTACCAATGATAACCTACACCAATCTAATGTAATTAGAATTCCTTTATTTTATACAGAAGATGTGGGTTCAATAAAAGATGTGATAAGGAAACATTGGGATATACTAACAGTGGACCCAGACATAAGAAAATTTGCTGGTGAAACCCCACAGTTTGTCTGTAAGAACAAACCAAATCTAAAGAGAATTTTATGTTACCCCAAGCATGAACATCAGATAAGTCATAATGTTGAGATAGGAACTTTCCCTTGTTTACAGTATAGGTTTTGTAACTACATAGATTCTTCAGGTACCTTTTTACATCCGTTGACACATCAGACATTTCACTTTCAGCTTAATGCTAGTTGTGCTACAGAACATTTGGTATATCTTGCTAGATGTACATCCTGCCATATATTCTATATTGGCAAAACTAACAGCAACTAAACTGGCTCGAACTAAAAAAACATTTTACTACTCTCCCAACTTACCATTGGTCATAAGATATTTTACCAACCTAACAGCACCCCTATACTTTCCAGCCTTATTACCCCCTATAGTAATCTCAACTCCTTACGCTCCTCTAGTAAACTTCTTGCTAGCATAAGCAAGTCTAATAACTTGGCTGGTGACTACTTGTTCTCCAATACTGTGGGAAAACACTGGAACCTTCTGCCACCTGATCTAACTTTACAACCCTCCCTGCCGCTCTTTAAGCAAAGGCTCAAGAAACATCTCAGGGCACACTGGTTATGCCCCTGTTGCAACCCTGACTAATTCTCTAATTTCTCTACCACTACTTCTATATTGCCTCCTTTCACCAATCAATACTGCTCAGGAACTATCACTAGATAATTAATTAACTTATGTCCTGAATGTTATCTGGAATGTTCTGTATACTAGTATACTACCTCAGACTGTATACTATAAAGTCACTTACCCTGGTCCAGCTGGACTAGCCCGGTTAACAAATGTAAAATAAAATAAATAGGAAGCTGAAAGAAAGGATTAGGGAACACCTATACCAGATAAGAATTAAATCTATAGTTAATGCATTATCAAAACATGTCATTGATACTGATGAGGGACACATACTGAAATGTATGGTTATAGAGGTAGTCCATTCTAATTCACAAGGGGGTAATATTAGGAATTTAACTGAGACTAGGGAAACTAGGTGGATTGTTAAGCTCAGGGCCGATCAATACCCTGGCCTTAATAACAAAGTACCATTAAAGCCTATTTTAAAATCCAGGGGACTCAAACACTAAAATAATAAAAATTATGTTAATTGTTTACTGCTATTTAAAGTTTTAAATTTGTTTGTATGGTATTTTTATGTGACTATAGTAAGGGCTCTTTAAGAAATAAGTGACTGGATTTTTTGGCACCTTTTTAGATTTAAATGGATAGGAATGGTATGTGTTTTGTGGTCTGATGAAGCCCCGAATGGGTGAAAGCGCTAACTGAATATTTGGCCTTGGAATAAACTTTTTACATTGTGGATGACCTTTGATTTCATTCGTTTTATTTTCTGTGTGCTGCTCCGTTACACTGACTTTTTTTCTTTTACGTTACTGACTGGACCACTGGTGAGTTTCGGAGCATTTACCCTTTGGGAGCTGCTTATTTTATTATTAAATTAGAATCTTATTATAACAAGATAGGTATAAGATAATAATAAGATTTTATATATATATATATATATATATATATATATATATAAAATCTTATTATAACAAGATAATAGATATAAGATAATAATAAGATAATAATATAAGATAATATAAGATTACGTTGGTTTGGACATGTGCTGAGGAGGGATGCTGAGTATATTGGGAAAAAGATGCTGAGGATGAAGCTACCAGGTAACAGGAAAAGAGGAAGGCCTAAGTTAAGGTTTATGGATGTGGTGAGAGAGGACATGCAGGTGGTTGGTGTGACAAAGCAAGATGCAGAGGACAGGAAGAAGTGGAAACAGATGATCTGCTGTGGCAACCCCTAACGGAAACAGCTGAAAGAAGATGATGAGAATCTTATTATAACAAGATTGCTAGGTTTGCTACAGAGGCCTCATATAGGACCCATCAATGTGTATCTCTCAAACAGCTAAACTGGCTGGAGCTGCATCAGTTACTGTAACTCAATCAATTGTCACTTGGACACAAATTATACTACTACCCTGATAAACCCTAGCACCCCAGAATCTAATGTTACCTTATACTACAGCAATAACATTAAGAGCTAGCACCCCAAATCTCCTAGATGTCATCAAATATAATAATGATGTTGGGAAATCTCTCTTTAGCTAATCTATTTCTAAAGCTTGGAATACCATATCTTTCCACCTGTCATCCACTACACAATTTAAAAAACTCATGTGACTCCCCAGGGTAAACACTTACTTAATCTATGCTTCATCTTAATCCAACAGGCCTCTTACAAAACCATGCAATATCTACAGAACTAACCCTTCTGTATTCTTGTATTGATCCAAAAATCTCTACTTTATTTTGCCCCCTTAATCATTATGTTCACTAATAATTTATTTTCTTTTTTCAAATTCATAGTGCTCAGTACTCTGTTATGCTGCTTCACCCTTTTTACTTAGTAAAAACTTGACTACCTACAACATCTGGCACTGCCCCACTGATTGAAGCCTATATTAATCCCATTTAAAGTATTGATATGAGTGATTCCTCTTATGAAAGTGTGATTTCTATAGTAGTCCCATCAATATTATTCTTATGAATGTATATTGTTTTTACTATGTACTGCATGCAATTGCGAGGTGTGTGATTCTTCCTGACTGATATATGTTATCTGAAAATGTTTACTATGTACCACTTGATATTCATAGATTATGTTTTGTTTGTGTCTTCCTGATTGATGTATGTATGTAATCTGGAGCTTTTCTCCCCAGGCCTCTGCTGAAAATGGACCTGTGTCCAGTCGGACTTTCCTGTGAACAAATGTAAAATAAAATAAATAAATACTAAATCATAAATACTAAACAATAAATAATAAATATATATTAACATCCAAAAAGTTTGTCTAATTTTGAATAACTAGGTTTAAACTTCAAGAAGGTAGTAGTAGAATAAATATATGTAAAAAAAAATAATTCTAAGGTTTCAGTACTGCCGTACCAGAATAAAAAATCTTCATCCACAAAGCGCTTAAAAAGTTTTTACATTTCTAACAAAATCACTAGTGTCTGTGAATATATTCTCATCTTCCCAAACGGAAAGTGCAAGATTAGCATAGGTGTTGGCAACAGCTGTAACCATCGCCGCTCCTTTCAGCTGATGGTATAACATTGTATCATAAAAAGATACATTGTTACATAGTACAAGTTCTAATAGGCACAGAAAGCTTCTACTTGAGTGCTACTCTTGTCTGAGTACATACATAGATACCACCTAACAACTTCAACTCCATAGTCATTAGGTGTGACAGTAAATAAGGAGTTCACATCTAGTGTTACAAACACTGTTTCTTTGAATTTATCTGTTACAGATTCAGCTTCATTGTTTAGTTGCCATTTATGTAATTGCATAATAAAGTTTCTTGTGTATTTAATATAACTTTTAACAAACTTCAGACAAGGTTTCAAGTTTTTTTTTTCCAGGAAAAATAGATACGAAGTGTGTCACCCACCCAGAGCCTGAAACAATTGGTCTCAGTGGAGGCTTAGCTAGATCTTTATGGATCATAAATAAGAGGTATAACAGGATGTATCACTTTCATATACGTATACTCATCCAAGGTAATAGAATGTGTAAGTTGCATATCATATAAATGTGACTTGCAAGTAAAAATCAATTGTTAAACAAAGCTTGTATCTACTACTTAAAAGTACTGTCATCACTTAACAACAGCATCATTCTATCATTTAAATAAAGCAGAAGACAGTATAGCCAAAGCCAACAAATACATAAATAAATAAATAAATAAATAAATAAATAAATAAACGGTCTGGGCAACAGCAGCAGGAAACAGCAAAATAAATAATTTAATATAAAGTTCACAAAAGTGCTTTCACCCTGACTCAATGCAGAGCTTTTTCAAGTGGATTCTACTTGGAAAAGCTCTGCATTGAGTCAGGGTGAAAGTGCTTGTGTGAACTTTATATTAAATTATTTATTTTGCTGTTTCCTGCTGCTGCCTGGACCGTTTATTTATTTAATCATTCTATCATTATATAACATTTTATCCAGTACCACTATAGCCCAACCTTTATCTGCTTGTTTAATAATAATTTCATTTTTTTTTTCATTCCGTTCTTTCAGAGCTAGATTCTCATTTTTACTTAAACTATAAAATTTATGTTAGTTATTTGTATTAAACATTTCATATAATTGTTTTTCATACATTGTTTGAAAGGCAGTCAGGAGGGGTATGTTATTAGGTATAAAAGAACGCTTGCATTTGCACTTAGATGTATCCACAACAGTAAAATTGTTTTTAAAAAGAACTTTTAAGTTAAGATGTCTAACAAATATTCTTAAATCTATAAGTGCTTCACTAATATCACCATTACAAGACAGCACAAAATTCACGCCCCTAGATAAAAGGGTACTTACGTATTATCGCAACCAGGAGAGAAGTTTGTCATAGTTTGCCAAATTATTGATTTATTGATTTCTCAAAGTAGCCATTTCTGTTCCAAAATGTACAACCTATGCAGTGAAATTATACTTTGCTAAATGTGTACATATTTGCAAATATTATTTGCATAAAACATTCTGAAAACCGATTTCCATTAATACCCATGTTCTGCAAAGGCTATATGACTGATTTGCTTTTGGAAAAAAAAAGGCTTGATCATTACGTTTGTGTTTTATAAATAACCAGTTTCACAAGTGCATCACACACCTCTCTTTTGTCCCTGATGTATGCCCAACATGTTGTTCTGGCCCTCACATGTCCACATGTATATTGTCAGTGCAGTGAAAACAGTGTACAGTCCAAAGTCATAACAAGACATCGCGGTAGTATTTCTCCAAAAATAGTTGCACACACTTCATGTGTTGCAAACTATGGTTATTTTGAAAAACAGACTATAATAACATTTTCAAAAATGCTCTTTTAAATGTACAAAACTTTAATTTGGCAAACTATGAAAAATTTCTCTCCTGGTTGCGATAATACATAAGTATTGATAAAACTTTATACATATCAGAAGTCAGAGTAAAACTAGAAAAATTCAAAACACCATTAATAATTTTATACTGAGTATCAACAATCATACAGTCTATCTGGCTGTTGAGTTAAGTTCATTTTGCTGTCTGTTTGACTTCTGGTGTTTGGACCAACAGTCTGACCTGATTGTTTCTTCCTTCTGTCTAAACTTCTCACCAAATTGGATCTTTTCGAAGGGCAACTCTCTCTGGCAGTTGAATAGTCATTAAGAAAAGACGCTGTAATTGTTTCCATTCCAAATGAAGAATTTTCAGATACATTTGGAGTACCAGAAGACCAGAAACACAGGCCACTTTCTGATTCAGGGCTTCTTTGCTAGGAGGTGTGATGACATCATGCAGAGCATTTAAAACCTCTGTTCTCATGGCCCAGGCAGCCTAATCAAATAAAGACTATTCAGAGATGTTCCTCTCTCTTTCGTCTCTTCATCATCTGTCCTCATCCTCTGATTGGCTGAACCAGAGTCTGTCTTTTTAAACTCAGTTCTTGGCCAAGAGAAAATACAACCATTTTAAAGTTATTATAGTCTCTAATACATTTTTCTTTTTAACAGAAATAATATTACTTTCAAATTTAGGCTGAGCATCCAAAGGAGGTGGTGTTTCAATCTATATTAGACATAAATTCACCTCACATCTAGTTAGACTGGACATCTCCATGGAGTTACTCCAGTTCCAGGTTACGGTGGGTAAGACCCCCATTCAAGTCCTAGTCAGTTATAGATTCCCCTCCATGGGTCACAACACCCGTGAAGCCTACTTAACCAAACTGAATGCAATCCAAATTTTACCAAACACACTGGTTATGGGGGATGTCAATTATCCTACCATCAACTGGGTAACCTACTCTAGCCAAAACTCACTAGCACAAAAGTTCCTTGGCTTTGTGAATTCAAATGCCCTGGAGCAAATTGTTCATACCCCAACAAGAGGAACAAACATTCTAGATATGGTTCTCACCAACATGTCAAACAGGTACATTCTGCAACTGTTGGACCCTCATTAGTTAAAACTGACCACAAATCAATCACCTTTGAACTAACACATTCACAAAGGGTGAAATCAGACTAAAAAACTTCACCAAGGCAAACTATACCCTCCTAGGTGAAGGTATAAATGCATTTGAAGCCCCACCTCAAGCCGAAAGTGGTAACTACGCTGAAGCTTACACTAAAGCCCTGTACAATCATTTGCATAAGTGTATAAACTCGGCTGTACCAGATAGAATCAAAGCCAGAACCCAAGTAAAATCAAGATACTTTGGTGGACTTCCTGCATCAACAAACTCTACAATAAATGCAAAAAGTTGCTGTCCAAGAAAACAAAGACAGGAACCCAACAATAGAAAACCTCTCTCTTCAGCTTTAACAGGCAAATAAGACAACTTGTCAAATCATCTAAGAGCTCCTTTGAGAGAAACCAAGCAAGATAACCATAAGGCCTTTTACAGCTACACATGTAACCTAAAGGGTAGGACCAAAGCATGTGCAGAACTGATGGCCAATGGTATCACACACACTGACCCCACAGAGATAGCAAACCTGCAAGTGGATAAATTTGACAAAAAATGTCACTCCCTTATCCCCGCCTAACTTACAACAAACCCTCCCCAAAACTCTCTCCCCACCTTACATATCTGAAGAGCAGGTCTTCAAAGCCCTGTCTAAGGCAAAAAACACGGCCTCTATGGGACCAGATGACATCACATACTGTCTTCTAAACAGGCTAAAACATGAACTAGCATCACTACTAAGTATCCTTTTCAATCATAGCCTAACCACAGGCTTTGCTCCTGTGGAATGGATAACAGCTACAGTTATTCCTTTCCACAAAGGTGGCCTAGCAACAGACCTGGGGAATTAAAGACCCATAAGCCTGACCAGCCTCATCTGTAAGCCATGGAATGTATCATTATGGACCTCATAAATAAAGACATAGGTGACCTCCAAACCCTGGACCCTACCCGATTTGGCTTCATGAAGGGCAGATCTTACCTGTTAAATCTGGTGGATTTCTTTCAAAGTGTGACCAAGGCCATTGATGAGGGCATATCTGTGCATGCAGCATATCTCAACTTTTCAAAGGCTTTCAACACAATCTCACATTCAGGCATTACCAGTAACCTTAGCAAACTGAATGTAAACCCCCTTGTTGTAAAATAGGTTGCCAAATGGCTCACAAACCAGACACACACTATCAAAGTGGGTGACTCCACATCAACCAGAAGACCTGTTACCAGTGGGGTGCCACAGGGGTCAGTGCTTGGCCCCCTACTGTTTGGTATGTACTTCTCAGAAGTTCAGGTCAAAACTAAAGGGTTGTGGCTGACCTAGTTTGCAGAAGACTGCAAACTAAGTGCAATCATTGAATCCCCAAATGGTGTCAGTGTACTTCAGGAGGGTCTCACACTGACCTATGATTTGTGTATTAGTTACAGTCTCGAACTGAATGTAGAGAAATGCATCATCATTCTCTTACTCTAGAGTGTCCAATCAACCTGTTTATATAAACCAATAAAAACAATCGGATCACCACTAAACTAAAATCACTTTTAAAATTGAAAGGTGAACCTTGACACAATTGGAAAGCCAGCTCCAGACAGCAAACAAAAGATTGCCCATCTCAGAAACCTAGCAAAGCATGGCGTAAAATAACATAAATGCCAGATCATGAAATCAAAACAAAACTCTAATTAAAACAGCTAAATAGTTCTGGAAAGAAATCAATCAACTGACAGCTAGATAAGCCTCACCAACCTAAAAAAAATGTCACACCTAAATTTACACAATCTGACATTCTCACTGAATTTATCAGTCTACCATTAATATCTAACTGTCCAGTATACAATATCACAGCCTTATTATTCCAAGCGTCCACCCTACATTCCACAGTTCTACTTTAAACACATTAAAAGCAATAACATTGAACCTCTCCTTGAACGAACTGTATCGACAGCCCCCCAGGATCAGATAACTTATATCCCTGGTTCTTATGCTACTGTAAAGATTTTATATGTGCACTCTTCAGACATACATACAACCTATGCTGGCCTCAAAACATCATGTTCTCTGTATAGAAAATCATCATAGTAGACCCCCCCCCTCCAAAAAACTCACACACACCAAACCATCGCATTGGCACCTAATTTCTATTCTTCCAACCCTTGGAAAAATCCTAGAAAAACTCTTCCACACACAACTAATAGAATACATCACCAAACACAATATTCTTTCAGAAACATCACTTTTGGTTAGGACACAGCAAAATAACAGCACTTTGGACAGTGACAGATTAAATCCTTCTTGGAACAAACAAATGGTGGCTTACAAGCACCTTTTTTATTGACCTCCCCAAAACATTTGATATGGTTGATCACAAAACTCTCTTAAACCAACTACTTCAAATAGGAATTAGTAGGGATACCATTAAATGATTCCAGCACTATCTGTCTGATTGAAAACTTCACTGTAAAAGTCCAGTCTTCTCTTTCACTCTAAGCTAATCACATAAACGGTGTCCCACAAGGTTTTTATCCCCTTCCAACTCGCCATCTTTCTCAATAAATGTCCCCTTGATCACACCTCCCCCTGCTGCTTTATCTAGATGACATGGTTTAGTTCAGTCAAATCACACTCTTAGAGGACTTTTCCTCACCCTAATATAGTGGAATATAAATAAAAAAAAAACCTACTTCTTAACACATCTGGAAAAAAAAAAGCATGTGTTCTTTGTTACCAAACAGAAGCTCCACAAAACTTTCTCATCTACAAATATTTGATCATGACAACACTGCCTTAGAAAACACTAGCACTTTCAAGTACCCAAGTCTGTAGCTAGACCAATTTCTCAGCTTCCCTGTCCAGCTTGATAACACTAGGAAAAATCTTAACTTACTGCTATTCTGGGCCAACAAACTATCCCCATTTCTCTCCAAAGCATCTAGATGAACCATTGGTAAAGGCATTCTACTCTCAAACTAGATTATGACCTCCCTAAGGTAGTATCAGGTTCTCCACTATTAAAGTTTTATACAACCAAACATTCTCTCCTTGAGTGGCTAAATATGACAGCCCCAATTCTACAATGTCAGGAACCATAATCATTTAGCTCCCAAACTATAAGCCCCCAAAACCAAGCTTCACTGCTCAAATCACTGCTTCTCTCTTCTTGGCCAAAAAAACTGTAAACATCTATTTCCTCTCTTCTCCAATTGCAACTAAAACTTCATCCTCTGAAAATTGTTAAATGCCAGTGCTGTGTCCTGGCCACATTACCCAAGCATGTCATATTAAATCACTGTCTAATAATGTTCTTACCTTTTATATCTCTCTATCCATCCATTACACGTACCTTAACATTTCACCCTCTTGTCTATATTGTGTATAATGTCTCCATACTGCATAAACTGATTTCAACATCAATCAATTGTATTATGTAAATAAATTTGCATCCTGTGGGCTTAACTATATCAGTTTATTGTTACATTATTGTTATCCCGTTGTTCACATTGTATTACATTGATGATCTGTCTGTATTCTATACTTTAATGTTATTGCCGTACCTTTCCCCAAGCTAAAACTGAAATTGGTCATTTGCATCCATGCTCTATCTTGGTTAACAAATTTAAATAAAAAAAAATGATACTGGTATATTGCTCTTACATAAAGAATGTTGTAGTTAGAAAACAAATCCTGGTTTTCAAATGATTTCAAAACGACTACCCTATGGTATTTCTTTATGTAACATCTAATAAGTATCAATGGGTGAAAAAACTACAAAAGCATATTGCTGTTGTGTAAAGAATATCAGTAGTTAAACAATGAAACAGTTTACAAATATGTTCAAAGTACTCTGTCCCATGATATTTCCATAGCTAGAAATAAAATAGCGCAGGATCGAGAGAAAGTTGTGTTTTTAAGGACATATTCAATATCCAAGTGTAAACTTTCCATGTCTAACATCCTAATGTATAATTCCCATGACTAAAGTGTATTATCCTCTTGGAGATGGACTACATCTTGTGTGAAAGAAATATTATAAAACAGTTCTCATCAATTACTGGGAATGTATGCAAATGTCAGAGAAGAGCAGTTAAAAAGAAAGAATTTCCCAGTGCTATGAAACAAAGCCATGTGTTCAAAAGCACAGACAAATCTAGAAATTAAGTTAGATATAGAAAAAAGTTGCTAAAATGGAATTAGTCTAATATGTGTTCTTGCAGTGAAGGTTAAACACAAATAAATAATAAAGCCAGTACATTTACTTGTAAAAAAATGTCATCCATTAATCCATTTTCTAAACCACTTGTTCTGTTGAGGACTATGGTATCCTCTGTGGCTGGTAGACATCCAGTGGGTGATGCCTATGTGACATCCTCAGACGATGTCCAAGCCACCTCAATTGACTCCTCTACCTGGAAGAGTAATGGCCATTTTCTAAGGTCTTTTCAAAATGGTGAGTTCCTCACACTGTCACCAAGAGTAAGTCCATCTGCTTGTGAAAGCATCTCATTTCTGAAGCTTACTTGACTAGTAAACTGACAGCTTTATTCTATAACACAATTCTTGGTACATACCAAAGTCATAGGATCACAGGAAATTCTAGGTGACCATTACACCTTGCCAGTTCCTATACTAGACTGTACCCCCTGTCTAGGAGGGCTAGGACAGTGAACCCCAGGGGGACTTTCTGAATACCCATCCTATTATCCAGGTCCTGTTTGAAGGAAGATAATGTATAATACTGCTTTAGCTGAAGATAAGGGAATGTGTGAGTAACAAATCTGTCTTTCCACCCTGTATTAGTAATCTATTAAAGCAGGTTTAGTTTCCCTTTTCCTAGTATTTGTGGGGCTGTTTGATTTGTGAAGTTACCGGAGATCCTGGACTACTGGACTACTGGACGTCTGACTGATTCAAAAGCAAGGCAGAGGTCTCCTCTGAGGAGACTATATTGCACAGAAAAGAGGGACAGTGATTCTAGTCTCTTCTGGTAGCTTTTGGGCATCTGTTTTTCTTTGTTAGGAACATTTGAGTCTTTCCATCTATTTGATATGTCTGTTGAGGTACATGTGAAAGGAAGTGTATTTAATAAAGTGTCTGATATAATCCGCCTGATATATATCGATTTAGGTACAATACCTGGAGTATAAATATTGGTTCACCTATCTTCTGATAAAGCTCTACTCTACCTTGCCTCAAGAAAAAGAGCATCTGAGATAGCCGCTCCCATTTTAGTTACAGAGAGCAATTCACTCTTATCAAGGACAGAATCACAACTTCTGACCTGAACATGTTTTCCATCTTTGTTACTGCTCACTCAGCAGTGAAATGTTCCAGATAATTCTTGAAGTGATGACCACCTGAGGCTAAGAAAGCAACATCACACAAAATGACCAAGATACAACCTTCATATCCCCATAGTGGACAATCTCCAGGCATCAGCAGTGCCTTGATAACGTGTCTATGAAAATTACAAACAGTTGCAGAGAAGAGATACATTCTTGCCAGAGTCCCCTGCCTACCCTGGATACATTTACCTTAATGACTAGAATGTGGTCACAGTCCTTATACAAAGGGACTGAATAACACACAACGGTCACTCCAGGAGCTCATCCTGTTGTAGCACTACCACAAGACTTTGCACGGTGGCATTTTACTGGATGTTTGAGACTTGATGCTGTAAGTCCCAAAACAGGAAACTTTAAGTGTCATTAAGCACAAGGGGCAGCAACTGCAAAACCTGTGGTTATATATTAAAAGCATTTTGTTTTATAATAGAAACAACTTTATTGACCATTATTTCAGCACAATAACTGCATTTACATGAAAAATATTGAACACATATCAGGACAAAGATAAAAAAAATCTTAAAAAAAAAAAAATCTCTTGCTTTTCACATAACAAAATCCCCATGATTTGTAACATGATATCAAATAAAAGGTTATGGTGAAATTCAGCAGCCTGAACTGTAATAGAAATTATTAAAATCCATCACATACCATTTAACAGAAATTGTGAAACTAACCCCGAGTTGTATTTGTGTTAACAATTCTAGTGCTAGATCACTTTGTATATGAATTAATAACCTATGCATATTTAGATTTGATAAAAAGAATGTTTGTAAACATATACAAGAAAAGATGCACCACTATTCCTTCCATTTACCCTTTGCTTCATACATTAGTATTCTTACGTACCTTACTTTATGAGCTCTTGGGCAAAGAGAGTGTTCATGGAGAGTCTGACGTCAACTTCCATGAATAATAAAGGCTATACTTTAGGTTTTGCTAAATTACCACTTAACCCTCTAGTACTTGGGACACTAGTGAAAACTGACCCATAGAGTCATTGAGCCAGTCTACACAGTCATCAACAAATTATACAGCTAGATGAAATAACTGAGAATCCTTTCCAATTGGGGATCTTTTAAAATGTTGCATAAATGTATCAATTAAAGACACTGTAAGTACAAATAGTATAGGTGACAATGGGCACTCTTGTTGAGTACCTCCTCTTAATTTACTTATTTCTAACATTCTACCATTCATCCATCACTGTGCTGTCTTGATTATGATATATGGAAGAATGTGCTGAATAAACTTTGTTTTGGATTAAGTATCACTTGCTAGTACACTGCTTTGTCTTGCTGTGGGCAAACATGGTGGTTTGGTATTTATGAAATTCCCTTTCAGAATAGCATGCTACTATAACTTTAGTAAGGCTATCCCAAATTGTTTTTTGAATGCCTTAAATAAGTCAGTCACTATCCTATCAGATCCTGTTTTTTTCCCACTGTCACCACATTGATGGCAGCCCCCACATCCTGTAGTTTAATTGGCTTATTCAAAAGGGTAACCCTTTTGTCATGTAATTTGGGAATCTTTGGCCAATATGGGATTTGATTTCTCTAACTGTTTGACAAGGTGCCCTGAGTCCCAACTGTTTGTGTGTGTTTTTCTGTTGATTTCTATCTCTCTTATCTTTTTTCTGTCTCCTCCCACATGTAATGTTTGGGATGTCAGAATAACTCTTTTATAATCCCTTTTAAATTCCTCCTACCTGTCATTTATCTCTCCTTTGTCCTACTGAATCCTCTTCTATTATGGAGCAAGTTTGTTCTTTATAAAGTCCAATTTATCCTTTCCTCTTAGAGGTAATTTTTCTGACAAAGTTTTTTTATATAGACTATTGAGCATTAACAGCCCGATATAATAATCATGCAATGCTCTTGGGCAAATGACTGCATCCTGCATCATTTGCATGAAAGGTGTATTAATAAGCCACAACCCAGTCCTGCTGATCACTCCCAATGCTGTGTAGGAATAGTCCTGCTCTTTAGGGTGTAAACTTCCCATACGTCCAACGACAGCCATTCCTGGACTACTCAAGTTATCTCCTATCTCTAGGAAGCCTAACTATACCCACAGCCAGCCTGTCTATAGCGAGATTTAATGCTCCATTAAAGTTACCCCCTACAATCAATATCTGATATCTAACATGACATTTTTGGTTGTGTCTTCAAAGATTCCTTCGATGGCGTTGGATCATCTTCATTCTGGCCATAGAAACTCCCTAACATGACTGGTCCCTATGGAGTTCATAACTGTAGTATAAGATATCTCCTTTGATAATCTTTTACAGACTTTAGCAGTGCCTACCCTAACAACTAATGAATCAGCAAAGCCACTCTTCTGTTAGAGGGTGAAGCACAAGAAAAAAATGTATTCCCTTTCTATCATTTAAATATTTGCTGTTCATTCTTCCTCTTAAACTTTGTTTCTTTAAGCATAGTAATCTGAGTATCTGTCCGGATAATCCTTTTTAAAATAGCTTCACTCTCAGTGCTGTAGAAATAAAGTTAACATTCCATCAGATGCACTTTATGCCTGCTAATTAGAGCCACCACCCCCTGCATGGCCAGTCTAACTATTTGACCACCCTGGTGCTGGTAAAACAGAGTTTGAGAGATACATACCCAAGCTATTGAGAGCAATCAGGTAAAACTACACAAAAACAAATCAAACTGCCAACCTATAACAAAAGTATGAATAAGGCAGGATTGTATAGGAAGAATCCTCAGAATCCCAACCCCCCCCTGAGGGTCACCTATATCCTTATTGGCAATAAGCCCCACTGGCCATCTTTGAGTGTACATTATTCATGCATGACCTGGAGAGCTACACAGTTGAAGACATTGTGATTATCATCATATATTATAACTATGCACACTAACGTCATCAGTAACACCTCTCAATTGCACTCATCAAATCACTTCTATGTAAAACATATTTTCAAAAAATAATACATTCTAACTGAGAAATGGCACATGAAACATACATAATCATGATTACAAAATCAAATAAACAATACCCATTTTGAATATACATGCATTTTTTGCTCCCCTAAAACATCTTATTCAAGTGTGTTAACCCTAACTGTAACCCTAACCCCACCCCTGCCCCTAACCCTAACCCTACACATTACATCAGTAAAAACCCTTTCCCTAAAGCACCACCACACATGATGAAATGACACAGAATACACACAACACAAAATATGCACAATACTGATTCTGTCCCTTTACCAAGCCCTTACTCTGACCCATGCACATTTGCATATTCAGAAAACTGCTATAACACAATCTTACACATCTTCATAACCCACTTTTTTACTCAACCATTAATTTTCCTGTACACTCCTGTTTACCTACACTACATAAAACTAAATTCAACCATATGTGGTTCACAGAAAAGTGCATTCACTAATATGCACATTGTCTTTTACATCCACAAAAACTATTCTACCAGATGCGCATTCCACCTTTTAAGTCACAACTATATATATATATATATATATATATATATATATATATATATAGAGAGAGAGAGAGAGAGACACACACACACACACACACACACACACACACACACACACACACACACACACACACACACACACACACACACACACACGGGTTCCTTGGGATTTGTTGAGTTAAAGTTAAATCAGCCTCTACTTTGTCCACAGACTTCGGCTGATAACACAGATGGTTGACAGATGTGCAAAATCGACAGTCCCAAGGGTAGCGGAATATGTTCTTTCCCCAGAGATTATGTAGTCTTGGAGTTAGTATATATAATTAACAAGGGATGGGGGGTACAGGGGGGATTGCTCCCTCCTGCAAAGAACACTCTTCTCTTCT